>NC_135161.1:3436829-3616310 GCF_050948215.1 Halictus rubicundus | reverse complement strand
TGTAAACCGAATCCAATTCTTGGCCGTAAGGCTGAATAAAGCAATATTATTATTATTATTATTATTACTATTCTCCCTTGTGACCTGAATTTTCAAATATTGCCTTTCCAATGCCATCAGTTAAAAAAATATGGCTTTTATGACTTGTACACGGATATGACTCTTAGGTTTCCAGCGTGCCCTGTGTATTTCAAATGCGACGCTCGGCAAAAACCTCCGATTTCGCATAAGGGTCAGTCACCAGAACCGCGCAACTGACTCGAAACGAGAATTCAATGTCGCAGTTTCTGCGATGTCTTTCAGAGCCTGTTGTGAATTCGCTTTAATTTCGTCAATTGCGTCAAAACTAAAGATCCCTATTTCACGTGTAGTAAATGAATTCGGATCTCAATCAGTGTCATTTTTAATATCCGTGTACGGTGTTTTCTCGATATATGCCAACCACACGGGTCTTGCCAGCGACGTGTATCGTTCAGGAGACTATTCTTTGATCCATGCCGAACGTAGAAAGGGACAGCGGAGCTCGAGTGGCTTCGGTCACGGAGGAGTATAAACCAGGGGTTGAGAAGGTTCCGAAAATAACTGTTTGAAACTGTTATATATCGGTTCTGACTGAAACAGACTGACTATAACTTTCCGAATAAATAATAAATAAAAAGTAATTAAATGATAATTTTATCTATATAAATAATAAATAATCATTTATGTTTTTTATTGAAACTTCCAAGTAACAAATAATTTTTTATGTAAATTATCATTTAAATGAACATTTACTTAAATGATGCCAAACTCTGCGCCGGACTCGAACGTGCCGAACGGATCTGTATTCACGGATCCGTCTTCACGGATTCGTATATATTATATATGGATTCTTAATTTCTCACTACACGGTTCATATGCCACGTGTGCACGTGTATTTGAGTACACGTTCAAAACTGTGATTGCTAGTCAAAACGTCTCCCTTTCAACACTGATTTTAATTTGAGGAACAAGAAAAAGTTCGCTGGTGCAGGATCGGGGGAGTAGGGAGATTGGGACACAACAGTTACTCGATGTCTCGCACAAAATTGCCGAATTAACAAGGCGGTATGAGAAGGGAAATTGTCATGGTGGAGCAGCCATGAGTTTCCACCCCAAAGATCGGGCCTGTTTTTTCTGACCCTCTCTCTCAAACGCCTAAAAACTTCAACGCAATAATGTTCATTAACCTTGAGGTAAATAGGCTTCACCCTGGGGGAAGCCGGGGTTATGTAGGACTGTCCCCGGGAGGAGTCCCCTGAGACTGTCCACTAAAAACTCACGCCCACCTAAGCTAAAGGGGAGATGCCTGGATCACGTGAGTACTCAACAGGACACCTCCCAGCTATCATAGTACTCGGGGGGAGGGGTTAGCCTCCCCCACTGCCTACTCTATAAGAACCCGGGCGGAGGGAATCGCCCAGTATCCCCATCCCTGGAGTCTTCGAATTGGGCTTCCCGAGCCCCAGCTCGGTCCACCCACAGCTCCCAGTGTCTTCGTACCCCGTCTGGAGCAGTTGTTCCGAAGGAACCACGTCAAGGCAAGAAGACGCCACCACCGGTAAGGAAGGATTGTCGGAGGCGCGATCCGGCACGCCCCGACCCTTCCCGCCCCACCCCGACGACTCCCCCCACCCAGACTGCGTTGTTAGGGGAGGGACGAATTAACATACCCCCCACACCGAGCTATGCTCCCCCCGGGGGCTGGGGTCAGCTCACACCCCGGTCCCCAAAATCCACCGTCCCCCTTGGGGCAACCGCCCCCGCAAAGCAGGCTTTGCGGTGGTAACGCTAACAACCCAGCAGGCATCGTTCATGACACCTTGTAACCCCGGTGCCATGCAGCCCTCGGCACGATAGCTCCCATCTTGGCTTGGGGGAGTTGGTCCGCTGCAGGGCCTTTCCCAGATAGCACACAGACGTCTTAAAGACGTCTTAAAGACGTCCGTCGGCGAACGGCTTCCGAACGTCCGTGGAACGTCCCTGGAACGTCTTTGTTACAAAACGGTACGTCTTAAAGACGTCTTTTGAACGTCCGTTAGACGTCTTTAAGACGTCCCGAAACAGACGTCTTTAAGACGTCTTTTAGGCGACTTAGAGATGTTCATAAATGGTAATTAAAATAAAATAAATTTAAATGAATAAAGCAATATTTTATTGTTATTGTTAATATTTATTATAACATTCAAAGTATACATTAAAATTAAAATTAAACATTACAATTAAAACTAAACATTTAACTTAGACATTAAACATTACAATTAAAACTAAACATTAAAATTAGACATTAAACATTAAACATTAAACATTAAAATTAAAATTAGACATTAAACATTAAAATTAAACATTAAACATTAAAATTAGACATTAAACATTAAAATTAAAATTAGACATTAAACTTTAAAATTAAACTTTGAACATTAAAATTAGACATTAAGCATTACAATTAAACATTAAACATTAAACATTAAAATTAGACATTAAACATTCAAATTAAACATTAAATATTCAAATTAGACATTAAATATTAAACATTAAGCATTAAAATTAAATATTAACTATTAACATTGCAATTAAACATTAAAATTAGAATTAAACAATACAATTAAAATTTGTGATTCTTTTAACACAAGCAGCACAATACCATCGATATTGCTTTTGATAAACAAAAAATGTTCCATGTGTATTTGTTATAATTTTGCTATTCTATAATAACTATGGGTACGTATGTAAATATTAATGCAATGTTGTTAATAATTCTAAGATATGTTGTTAACAAATAATAATTAATAATTAATAATAACTAATACAATCGGCCGCCCTCTTCAGCTACATCTGTATAGTTGCCTAGGTGTCCTTTTGGCTTCCAAACATATATTCGCCTCTTGTGAACTTTAGGCACTTTATACTGCAACACTCCGAGTAGCAATTAGACAAACTGTATCCTAAACAAAATGAACGAAAATTAATAAAATTTATAACACAACACTGAAATAAATATAGCAGAAGGGCACAAGCAAAAATAACAACGGTACAAATAATAGCAATGAAAATACTTACTTGTCTAAATAATATGTAAATAACGACGTGCAATAACGATGTGGAATAACGCTGTCCAAAGTCCCCAGTTCACAACGTTCGAAGAATCACAACACTAAAGGATAGTTCAGACACGGCGGAAACAGCGCAGTCGAACGAATATGAAGATGTTAATGTAAATAAGCACCGTGCGTTTGATCCGCGCAGTTTCCGCCGTATCTGAACTAGACCTAACGAAATCGCTCGAAAGTTAAACGAAACGCGGCCCTGAACGGTTCTAGGGTAACTGACGAGAAGTCTTCCCCCACTCTCTGACCAGGTCCTTTAAGAACATGTGGTCCTTATTCTTCTGAGAGCGACACAACCTTAGGTATAGGCCATAAAAAAGATCCCTAACCTTCGAAGCAGGAGTCAACGAATGCTTGAAAAAGACGTCTTTAAGACGTCTTAAAGACGTCTGAAAGAAGACGTCGATTTTACGTCTGAAATGGGACGTCTTAAAGACGTCTTTTTCAGATGTAAAAACGACGTCCCGAAAAAGACGTCTTTAAGACGTCTTAAAGACGCCTTTTCCAGACGTAAGACTTTCAGACGTAAAATGGACGTAAAACGGACGTCTTTAAGACGTCGCGTGCTATCTGGGTTGTTCACCTGACTGATGGTTTTTAAGCCGTTCCCCGAAGACTTGTTACTGCTGCAGCAGTACCGGTCTCCAGGTCCACCACCTGGACACGCGCCCGGTCGGCAGTCAACTATTCTAAAGGGCCGCTCGCGCGCGGTCCGAGTCCGTTTACGCATCCATGCGTTCATCCATTCACACATTCATGCGAACCGCCACACTACAGTTGGTCTCCAGGCCAGGTGGTAAAATTGTTACGTACCTTCTATAGTTTGACAGCTATAATTTGGTGTAAATACATGGAACAGTCATGGAACGATTTTATTACAGAATCCATTCGTTGTACTTGCATATTATAATATTTTATTATTTGTTATTATTATTGCATGTTTTCGAATGAATTGTGTTTCAGATTAAATGGAAGATATTTCTCTTCGGTAAAGGCATCGGAGATGGTCACTGAAGAGGTGAGCAATGAAGACGAGAAAATGATGTTAGAACAGGCAGAAGATGATCAAAAGAAAAAAAAGAAAAAGACGAAGATAGGCTTTCGCGATCGCAAGGTGAGTAATTTAAATGTTGTTGTTATTATTTACTTGAATATGTCATTAAATAATCTGCAGTTGATGTTCATACACGTGCAACGTAGACAAATATGTAGATCGTACAAAAATTACATTGGACCGTTTAACTAAAATCTACAATAGAACACACATGACATCAAGTGGACGCGAAACATCGTACATTTAAATTGCTGTTACATATCATACTTCATATACAGGGTGTCCCGTAACTGATGGTACAACCGAGCAGGGGATGATTCTACATGAATAACTGAGTCGAAAATATAGAATAAAATTTTTACCAACCAATTTTAACGACCAATTTTTTTATACAAGGCTTTGTTTTCGAGAAAAATGAGTTTGAAAATTTGTCTAGTGCGCGTGCACTCGGCTTACTTGCGGCTCAATGGATTCCACTGGATCTCACGTCTGGATTTCTCGGAAATTGTCTTCGTACTTCTAGATATGTTTACAAACATTGTCAGTATAATGATATCACTTCTATCGCTCCTATTCTTTTCCCATCCTTATGAAGTTACGCCTCCAGTTCTCATTATACCGTCGAAATGGCAACTTATAGCAATCGAGAGAATTCAAAGAACGCTAATTTTTCAACAGGATGGAGCACCACCGCACTACAGTTGCGAAGTAAGACGTTTCTTCAGTGAAAATTGTCAGTGCTGGATCGGTCGCGGTGGCAGAGTACCTTGGCCGCCACGATCTCCGGATTTGTCACCATTAGATTTTTATTTGTGGGGTCAGGTGAAATCGATTGTGTATCGTGATGACATAACGAGCATCGAACAATTACAACAAAAAATTGTGATAGCGTTTGAACACTTAAAGCAACATAATAATTGCACATTACAAGAGGTTCGAAGGAATTTAATACGAAGAGCACAATTATGTCTACAACAACGTGGACAGCACTTCCAGCAATTTATGAATTAAACGAATTCCTGAAAGGTAATTCTACCATTGTAACCTTGACCTTCGATTTATTCGATGTATACAAACCTCGAAAACCTTTGCGAAAAAAGGTTGAGATAACTCAGAATAAAGTCTGTTGAGCCGCAAGTAAGCCGAGTGCACGCGCACTAGACAAATTTTGTATCAAAAAATTTTATTCTATATTTTCGACTCACAAGGAGAGGCCACGTCCTTCGGGTCACCGATTCGGTTGAAACTTTGCACACTTATAGATCTCGTTCTTCTCTTTACGAATATATACCATTATAGGGGCAGATACCCAATACTTTTCGAGATATTGATGATTGAAGTTTCATTATTTCCCATGTAATGCCGTATTTTTTCTAGCCTACAACAAGAGTCGATGTGGCGCAACGGTAGCGTGCCATATTTTCAGCCGGACGACCAGGGTTCAAATCCTGCCGACTAACGAACGCATTTGTTTTTAATTTCATTATGTTTTATCATTGCATATTTATATTATTAATTTCAAACGATTAAATTTCACGCATAAAATTGCATTTTGAATTACAAATAACATGTATTTCGTATTTCGCAATTCCATTTAAATTATATAATCAACACGGATCAGACAGGATGTCAGTATCAATCAACGTTTGAAAGGACAATAACATATAAGGGAGTAAAGACCGCACTTGTTTAAAAAAAGGTAGATGAACTTATGTCACATCACACAAACGTAATAGTAACTTGTTCGAAATCCGGAAAGTTAACACAAGATATTTATAAAGAGTTCTTAAAATTTAATATATATATTTTTAGGTGACGTGGGGTAAATGAAATGATATGTAGTACGATGGTTTCACGGGTAACAAAAAATATAGTTTATTCACGAGAACGATTAACAATTAACAAATAATAAAGACTATAAAACAAAACGAGAAAACTTGAGTCCATGAGAAAAACGCGAAGACAAAATATACGGTAACTCAACGTCGCGTATAACAAAACCGTCGCGGGTGACTCAGACTAAACTCTCTGGAGCTATCGTTCTCCGCGAGAGTCCAAAGCTTTCTGCCCTTCTCGTTTCTGAGGCGCGTTAAATGATGTCCCCGAAAAACCGTTAAAATAAGGAGAGGTTCTCCACCTCCACAAGGGCATGGAGAAAGTTTCCTCCCCCACACATTGCATCCGGGGACTTCACTCTTAAGGGTACTGTAACGGTCGAGCCGAGGTTCTGGCAATCGTCACTTAAATGACCAAGCCCTCAACCCGACCTCCCATGGTACGCACTTGAGAAGGATGGAATTTCCGCGTCCGAAAATTCCACGTTCCCACGCACCATGGTCGCCACATATTTAATATATAAATTACTATTACTATTTAATTACTATTATTTATTATTTAATATATAACAATAGTAAATAATCCTGTTGTTAGTAAATAAATACATGTTATTTGTAATTCAAAATGCAATTTTATGCGTGAAATTTAATCGTTTGAAATTGATAATATAAATATGCAATGAGAAAACATAATGAAATTAAAAAAAAATGCGTTAGTCGGCAGGATTTGAACCCTGGTCGTCCGGCTGAAAACTTGGCACGCTACCGTTGCGCCACATCGATTCTTGTCGTAGAGCAGAAAAAATACGGCATTACATGGAAAATAATGAAACTTCAATCATCAATATCTCAAAAAGTATTGGGTATCTGCCCCTATAATGGTATATATTCGTAAAGAGGAGAACGAGATCTATAAGTGTGCAAAGTTTCAACCGAATCGGTGACCCGAAGGACGTGGCCTCTCCTTGTCAGTCGAAAGGGGGGGGGGGGGGTAGAATAACCCCCTGCTCGGTTGTACCACCAGTTACGGGACACCCTGTAGTACGTTTAACAAATATTAGCAAAATATATGTAGGATTCCTTACGATATTACTACACTGTGGGCACTTTAGGTGTTCTAATTCTGTGCACAGTATCATACGATTTTAGCATAATTCAAGATTTTCACTCCAACATGATCACTTGCTAGTAGAAATTTCTTAATCTTCATCTGTTTTAATTGTTTTTATTACAAAAACTAATCGAGCAGAATGATAATACTTCAACCGTATTATCTTTAATAAAAAGAAATTGGATTTTTATTATTACCTTATAATCGATTTATATTGCTTAAAATGTTGTATTTGATAGCCAGTAGTCCACTTTATCCCAGGGAAAGTTTTTATCAGAACATGCTACGAGAGTTCATAAAATTTCAAAGATTTGATAATTGTAAACCAAAAGTATTCATGGTAAAATCTTTCATTTGAGAAAACGTTGAAATTATCGCTGCGAATATAGACGTAACTGTAGAAAAGAAATATTTATTTACTGTTATGTAATAAATTATTGCAGATTATAGAGTACGAAAATCGTTTACGAGCGTATTCTACACCTGACAAAATATTTCGTTACTTTGCAACTGTAAAAGTATCGACCTTAGATAGTACTGAAATATACATGACTCCTGATGACTTTTTGAGAGCAATTACTCCTGGCATGAGGCAACCAGATGGTATAGTTTTCTATTTTCTTATGGTGTCTTTCTTTTATGATTTCATTTATCACTTCTTACTTTACTAACATTTATTTCACCTGTTTGAGTTGATCATAACATTATCATACTTAATACTAATTGTAAGATAAGTTATTGAATTTTTTGATAAGTGTATGGCAGAGCCTGTCGTATCCGAATTAATGAGATTTCGTTGTTAGCTTACAAAAGTTCTTAGACATTCTAAGCTTAGAGTGAGAAAAATTTCCCTATGAAGCGATTACCTGTTATTTTCTTTAAAATGAAGTTACTTTTCGTACGTTATTATTGATAAAACTAATAAAGTAGTAAAACGATTTATTATTCTAAATTGTTATTTTTGATCTTTGTTTCAAACAAAATTTAAGTTTAGTTCAGATACATATTAGAGTATTCAGATACGGTGTAATTCTACTATACAGGGTGAGTCTCGTAACATAATGACTTCAAATAACTCTAGTTATATTTGTGATACGAATCAATTTGTCAAACAAATGTTGCATGGTTTCGAGGGGGACTGTGTTTTGTTACTTTAATTTAGAGTTTTATAAATAAAATGCCCAATATTTTTTCTCGAATACGGATAAAGTACCAAATTTGCCATAAAAAAGTATTACACCAAATAGGGCTTAACCCCTTGACATAGAATGACGTCTGCGAGACGCCATTTCATGTGCCATTGTAGACTTTGACGTCTCCGAGACGTCAAGAACTGTCTCCGGTGGACGCCGTGCAGTATATTATTAGATTGTTCAATTATTTCACTTGTGCGTCGAATCTGTAATAATATAAAAGGCGAAACAACTTGACAGTGTAAAAAATGTCTAGTTCCTCTATATATTCCAAAATGTTTTGAATTGTTTCATACTTTACAGAACTACTAATTTATTATTTTATAATGTTACTTAATTACTGTTTATTAACATTATATATCAACCTGATTAAATGTTATATAGCAATGCAAATTTCAAAATAAAATATTCTATTTTTAAGCTTGTACATAACTGTTCAGTTGAGTCAAATTAAATAGTATTTTTCGGACGCATTAAATTCCGTTTTATTTGTAAGTCAAGGGATTAAAATGAATAATTCCTAAAATATTCGTAAAACAAATTTTATTTCAAGTAATGCTTGAAGTAGTGTTGTCCATTACAATCAATGCACTTGCGTAATTGGATTATGTGTGGACGAAGAACTTTTTCTAGTGTTTTTGCATTTATTGTGGCATATGCACTAATAATACGTTGTAATAATTGTTGAGAAAGTACCCGTGTACAGAGTACAGCGTGTACAGTTTTAGTGTCCCCGGTATTGTGCTGCCCCTAGTCGAATTTTTAGCCTGGACCAGAACCTGCATCATCTTTTTAGCCTGGACCAGAACCGGCATCATCTTACCTGCATCATTAGCAGCGGATTCCAAATAATGCCAGAGTGGATGCTACTTCTATCTTAAAAGAGGCTCTTCTATGTAGGCTCTGATCCAGCCTAAAAGATGATACAGAAAAGTGGGGACACTAAAATCTCGAGCGTGAGCACTCTCATTTCCTCTCTAGTACGAGTACGCCGAACATCTGCGACCTGACAATGAGTCCCACAGTACCCCCTTCTGGGGTATGCGTAAGGCATTTTCTCCCTCAACCTTAAAAAAAAGTATCTCATATCGCGGAACTTGTAAATATTCCCCGAATAACACGTATAGGCAAACGCGTCTATCCCTTTATTACCCCAAGGTGCTCAGTTTCGTCAACCACACTGAGACAAGGCATCAGCACCCAGGACTGCTGACTTGGTATACACTACACATGATATATGTATCTATAAAGATGTAATTAAAAGAGCGAGTCTATTAAATCTGTCATATTTATATTGCATTCATATATACATATGTATACATACATTCACACGAGTATATTCCAACACTTTAGACAAGGTGGTAAACTTTTGCGAATTGAAGTCAGTTTAATGAAAGTAATAAGGCTCGAATGAAAAGTTGCATAACTGATAGCATTACGCGCTATCATGACCAAAGAAATGATACAAAAAATACTGCAATCCACAGGACCAACAGCCACAATATTGCCAGTACCGTGTAATGTAGCATACGCAACCTGAAATATAAAAATTGAAATTTATAATGTCAAATGTCATTGAAGACAATAATTATAATACTGCTACAAGAAATATTACTTTTTGTATCTGACAAGTGCTTGCTCCACATTATCCAGTGGATCATTTAAAAGATACACACGGAGACCTCTCCAGTGATATTGAAAATAATTCTCCCAATCTAGGTTTTCCACATTAAAATTAAAGAGCTTCCGATCGGCAGAATTTAATTTTGACCATAGTTTTTGTACATTTTCATTCCGAAAGTTCCACTCACGCAAGTTGAAGTATTCCATGGCATTCATAAATTTATTTATTTTCCTATACGTATCCATTAACCTGCAAAACGTAATATTTTTTATTTAAAATGCTGATTAATTTGCTTTATATACCATAATTATCATGCACAAAATATCAGACACATATAGTACACATACATAGGTTTCTGACCCATAAGACGTAGAATTGTATCTCCAATAAATCCTGGTATAGTGTGTAAGACAAAAGATTCAATTTTATATAAATAGAAATATTCGCGAGTAACAAGTGCGCAGTACCAAATAGCTTTTGTAGGAGGGGCGTCAAAACCAACAGCTTCGTTAAATTTTATATATTGAGTCACAGTTATTGGATTTTGTGCCGAAGATACTGAATTATAAATGGGTATCTTTTCTTCATCACAAAGTACTGAATCCTCTTCCAACTTCGTCGTACGTTCTCTAGAAAATTATTTAAATTCGATTTAAAACAATTCTATTTTGTTAAACTTATTCTACCATAAATTAACAATGATGTAGGATTTCTTTCTACTTTTACAATCATTTGATTTCTATTTTGGAATGGTGACATAGTTAAAATGTTTACCTAGTTCCAATGTCCCAAGCAGCAGCAACAATATTTGCTATAACATAATCAGCAGGTATAAGTTCTGCTTTAAGATATAGCTTGCCATATGTTGTATGTATCAGCCCAACAGAAGCTCCCGCAATCATACCAGTAATACCATACAAATTGTTTATCCATCCTCTAATTGGTTCTTCATGTGTTGGTATGACAATAGAAGGTCGAACAATCGCTACTGGAAGTCCATCTCCATATTTAAGTACAGCGTTCTCCGCGGCCGCTTTGGTAAGAGTGTAGTTATTGGGGGCTTTTCCGCGCAATCTACAAAATGGAACAATTAACTTTGCCATCTCTACCTTTACTGTACATGACTTCTGATGTAATCCTTACATAGGTTCCATTGCTAGAAGTTGATCATCATTCAAACAATTAACCAATGTTATTAACTTATCAGCTTCTATGGTATGTTTGTAATGTATTTCGTCGATAGTACTATTAACACAATTTGAGAATGCAGTTGATACATATACAAACCCCTGCAAACGGATTCATTAGGAATAAATTGATTTGTATATCGTGTTGTCAATTGTTCGTAACAAGTTTTACTGTACCTTCAAGTTTGGCAGTTGTCTTGCCCACAGTAACAAGCATTTTGTTGTTCTCACATTCGTGTTCACTGCCACGCGGAGTTTTTCGTCGAACCGCACAGTTGCAGCAGCGTGGAAAATAATATTCGTATCCGTCAACGTTGCTTTAACTTCCGGTGTGATGACAAAGTCTTCTTCAGACGCATCACCCTCTATCATCACTATCTTGTTTAAAAAATTTGGCTGCTCCTTCCTCAATCTATCATAGATCTACACACATTAAAAACATTGATTATCATTCTGTCATTACTTTCATTCGCTCAATTATTCTACGTACAACTTCCGCGAAGTTTTCTTTAAAGCGTTCCTCTGGAGACTTCCCCTTTTTCGGCCTTACCAGCATGTAAATTTTCGTAATACGTGGACAGGACCTATGAATATACAATACAAACGATTCTATAAAATTTCCTATTTGTTTCGCGATCAACTTTAAAATCAATATATTTCAGATCAAAATAACGAACTATTTCCATACATATCCACAATTGATGTACATATGTATACATATATGTATTCAATGTATGTATAAGGAATATATCCGAAATGAAATCATTTTGTGCAAGAGTTTAAAAGATCCTGCCAATTGATGCAAAAATTTGAAGTTCGTTAAAAAAGATTATGTATCTTCGAACTAGAAAATTATAATGTGATTTTCACACACAACTACGTCACAAAGAACCGAATGCGCCTTTGAAACGGCATCTACCCTATCGTCCGCAAGAAGTTTATGGGTTGTAAATAATGAACCACAACTACATTCTTTTGATGTTTCTTCTATTAAGTGGTTTCATCTACTCATATTTGCTATGAATATATTAAATCCTTAGTCTGGTTATAAATGAATCTCCTAATCGGTTGAACCGCTTGCGTAGAATGTCGAAAAGATCTTGAACTGTTTCTTTGTAGACTTTACAGTAATTTCTGGATACATTCTTCTAATTCTAATTCCTTAATACCATAATAAAATAAAAATGTAATAAAAATAACGATAAAAAATAGAACCAAGCAACTGTTTTTTAAATTGTAAAGCGATGTCCACACTGAAGCAACAACGAGCAACTTTTCGTCGTCTCTTGTTGCCTTCTTCTTCCGTTATTCTTATTTAGGAAAAAAAGCAGAAAGCAACAAGAGGCGACAAGAAGTTGCTCGATCTTGCTTCAATGTAGACACAGCTTAATACTCACACAGAGAGAAATAAATAGTGTAGAGGTGTAGACTATAATAGATAGTTCAATTGTTGATAAACGAGGGTTCATTGAAATATCGAAGCATGAGAAATGACTAAAAAATTGATTAAGTATATAATTAAAATTATTACCTCAGTAATTTTTCGATAAGTAACTTGCCAAGGAACCCTGTTCCCCCTGTTATTAAAACGTTCGTTCCAGCGTAAAATTCTGCGATTTCGCTCTTTTCATAGCTCCTCGAAACTTGTGGTTGTAACGAATCCAATGGTTTGCTCATCTTATGGATGTCTGATATTTTCATCTTTTTTTTGTACCTGCTAATTTGATTCGCAAAATATAAGAATACTGAAACTTTTTTCATGATAATAGATGCAAAATTGCCGAAATCATGCAATTTTAAACGAAAAATTAATGTTTTCATAAAAAATACTCGTCTCATTTATTTTTCGAAAGCATTATTAAATTTTTAATTACATCATTATCATTTGGGTTCCTTTTACATAAGCATGTAATTTCGCGTGTATACTTACCGTAAACAAGTATGTACATATACACGATAAAAGGCAACTATGTATAATGTCATCAATCTTATGATATATTTATAATGTTCGAACTTCTTGTCTTTTGAACTTTCCGAGTCGAAATGTTCAAAAAGGGTGGGGTTATATTTAAAAAATAAGTAAATGAAAAAAGTCCTAATTGCAAAGCACTAGTAAGATTTTCCGTGCAATTCCTTTTTTTCTATCTACATCCTATCTACACCTCAGGCCCGTTTCATATGACCTGCGCGTGGCGCATTAATACGACACCCATATCAACAGGTTTAGTTCTGGGATTAATTTTTATATTCTTTGGAAATAAAAGGGGTGTTGGGGACCGCTTCACGCCATAGCCGCTGTACTGACGCCGCGATGCGTTGTCTGCATTTTCCTTTCTACGCGTTGTAATCTTTTTCCTATAGCAACGGGACTTGGGAATATTACACTTAAATGTACAAACGACAATAAATAATTTTTTGAGTATTTTTCACCCAAGATAAATAGTCCTAATTTAAAGTTTTCCAACCTGTGGGTTCAACGAGCCCCCCCCCCCCGGGTGCTACGGTTAACAGATGAAATACAAATAAACTGGGGTAAAAAAGAACAAAACTAAATCTCATGCACATTACTTACAGGCAACCGTCGAATAACACGATTACATTGAATCCGCTTTACATATCTGAAGTTCGAGTCTTGTCGTGCTCGGGGCACTGTTTTTGATGAAGTTCCGAATGTAGAAAAGGAAAGCGAAGCTCTAGAACGTCTTTATTTTTCATTACTTTTTTATGGGACTTTCGCCAACATATTCGTGGCATTTTTCTGATTAAAATGAAACCAAATATGATATGATTCTGATGATAATTACTTGTATGGTGAACGATTAAAGTTTTGGACGCAAAGAAGGAGAGCGTATGGGGAAGAAAGAGACGTCAAGAGTCGAAGCGTTCGGTAAAGATGAAAGACTGGCGTGAGCCTTTAAAATAAAAATTAAACTTTTTTACTATTAACTTTCTTTCTTTCCCATACGCTATCCTTCTTTGCGGCCGAAACTTTAATCGTTTATTCCGCAAGTAATTATCATCAGAATCGTATCATATTTGGTATTATTTTCATTAGAAAAATTCCACGAATATGTTGGAGAAAGTCTCATAAAAAATAATAATAAAGTAAAGAAGTTTTCTTATTGTATTAGTAGTGGTCTTCTGGTCTCGCACCGATATACCCGACCCGTGTCATGTTCACACATCTCGGCGGCGGCGGCGGCTATTTCGACGTCGGCTAACTTAGAAGGCTAGGCGACGTATAACCCGTTTTCACTGTACTTCGTTTTAAAAAATTCTTTGTTTTATCTATAGGAAATCTTCTGGAGAGAATAAACATTTGTATGTTTGATTCACAATAAATGTTCAAAGTAATAAGTTTGTCTTTACAAAATTGAATTTCTCAAATACTGAAGGCGATGGACAAAAGTCAATTATATTAGCACACTCGTATAAAATGATATAAAACGACGAAGTTAATTTTCAATCCGGTTTAACTTTTTTTTATCTATATTGTGAATTCTTATTATGAAGCAGGACTGTACACAAAATTGATCTATCAGTGTAAAACATTTAGGAGACAGTTAAAGATTATGAGAAAGGTAAAGAAAGTAATACTGGAAAAGTTTACCTGTCGCCTGTTCGAATAAGACTATCTTCGAGAGTGATGGACAATTTAATGCAATCGATGTGCATTCAACCACAACGAATTCGAACTGCTGAGATTTATCGAAACAGTAGATCTATATCAAGTAGCTGTAGGTTACGACCTGGCAAACCTAATTACAGTTGTGCGCGTGAGAAGCGTGCGTCTAACATATGCACTGACAAACAAGTGTTCATCAACACGGTTCATGACGGTTCAAGGTATAAACAATTGTTTGTATCGCAACAGCAAATTTATGTATTTTTATGTGCATCTTATTACATTGTCTATTTTTCTGGATGCATTCACTAAGCTGAAAAATATAATACAGTGAAAACGGGTTAGGGTCAATGCGTATCTCACAGGCCAGTCCGGCCGGCTCAACATTACAACCCTGGTTTTGGCCCTAGCGTTTAGGAGCCGGCAACCGTGCCAGGCTTTGAAACCGAATTTCTTCTCTGGCCTGTCGAGCCTTTTCCAGATGGCCTTTCGAGACCGCGTTGACAGTTCCCTGCTGTGCATGGCACAAAAAAAATGTTTTTAGGGGCTCCACAGCTCCTTAGGTAAACTATCCGTATCTCTCCTTTACAACACCATGGAAATAGGAAACGTCCCTGGCACTTAGTGAAACAGCATCACACATCCTTATATGTATTTTATCATACGTAAATTATACATATAAAATTCTTCTTAAATAATTTATCATGTTATACGCAAATGTATTTTCATAATGAAAATATATTAGAAACATCTTTGTTCTGCAAATTTTACCACCGGTTAAAGTGTAAAAAATTTTTTAAAATATGGTCGTTTTCTACGATTCATCCTGTTTGAAATTCCGTTTTTTAATTCGCGGAGCATCAAAAATTGCAAGTATTGGGTACTTGAAACTGTTATAAAAATATATTAGGTTGAAGGTAAACTTCTGCCGTATTTTAAAGAAAACATTTGAATCAATTTATAAAAATACATGTGTTTAATATTATTCAGTGATATAATTTCCATTCTTTGTAAGGACTTGTTGCCATCTTTCAGGTAACCTGTTCATTCTTGTTTCCCAATGACTCAATAGCAACATGTGTTTTTGATTTACAAGCAAAATGATCTGCTTAGGTATGGTACGCAGGGCGATAATGCAGGTAGAAGGTGTTGTACCGTTCGGTTAGCCCAAGCCCATCAATTTTATGACGGGCAAGATCAGATGTTGGTCAACTCTAAAAATGAGGCTAGCGTAAAAATTATTTTCTACGACGAGTTTTAATTACTTTGTGAACACCGTTCGACGAAAACACGAAGGAAAACACACGGTCAACACGTGCTGGAAGTGACTTCCTCATACTAAATTATAATATCGCACCTCCTACTCGGAAAACATAACAATAGATACTATTTTTACCAGACATTCCCGTATGATTAATTCCATGATATTTTACGTAAGCTGTGGATTATAGCAGTGAGCTAAGGATATTAAACTGTTAGCGCCCACTACTACGCGATTGTAGGGGGTGGAAAGACGCCATTTCGTATGGGTTCGAAGTGGTGACATTATATTGATACGAATGCGCGGCCGATTGGTTCAGAGGGGAAGAGGCAGGCCTCGTTTCACATGCATTTTCGGCTGTATTCGAAATATTGGCTACAGCGGTCACACATACTATGTAGCGTGTGACGTTCGACGTTAAAACATTGGGCACACAGGCGCGGCTGAGGTGGGGATAGGTTTGTTAGCATAGTAATAAATCGTTATTTTGTTTATTATAACGATTAAATTCCTTAACAACGTATTCTCCACCTATTACCTCGAGGAACTCTGAAAAGTTCTGGTTGATAGCTTTTTAAATAAATACAGCATGTATCATTCTGCCTTCGTGCCGCCACGAGCTGTCAGGCTTGCGGAAAACATTCTCGTCGAGAATGTTTTCTACGAGGCCGGCAGGCTGCAGCATTGGCCTGCGAACCCCTGGGGTTCTGGTAGCAGAGGACACGCTGTGCCTTTGTTCCGAGCCTCTCGAACCCTCTCAAGTGGCTGTCCCGGACCCTAAAATTCGTATAAACTGGGAAAACCGCCAGGCTTGCCGACCTGCTGGGAGGTGTCCTGTTGAGTACTCGCGTGATCCAGGCACCTCCCCTTTAGCTTAGGTGGGCGTGGGTTTTTAGTGGGTAGCCTTGGGGATTTCCCCCAAGGGCAGTCCCACATAACCCCGACTCCCTGGGTATGCGTAAAGCATTTTCCCACGGAAAAAAGGCTTGCCGACCTGTGAGATATGCATTGACCTTAAAGGTCAACAGCAAAGGTTATACGGCGCCTAGACTTCTAAGTTTACTTTACGACCGACCAACAGCCTACAATGTAAGCAGAGTCGAGCATTATTGACAATTTAAGCTTCTATATTTTTAATAAAAAAATAATATAATAATGTTGCTAATACGAATAAGTTGTAAACGTTATCCCGATGAAAATGAGTCGAAACACGACATCATTTGGACTATCTTCAATAAGATTGTCATTTTTATCGTAACATTACGTATAAAAAAAATTGTTCGATTGCACTCGAATTGGAACTCATTTTCATCAGGAAAATCCCCTCAATTCACTCATCACAATTTTATGAAGGTATATTGAAGAATCTAAAAGTTTAAACTTTCATTCGTGCGCGATTCTCCATCTGCTTATATTGTATGCCGTTTGTCAGTCGCTGGGTCTTTGAATTCCGGCGATCGTCGGACCTCGTCGCCGTTTATTCGAGCTGGCAAAAGTTATTCCAAGATTTATTCGAAGCCGACGTTGAAACATGAGAGTGCTTACGCCCGGGATTTTAGTGTCCCCGGTATAGTGCTGCCCCCTAGTCTAATTTTTAGCCTGGATCAGAACCTGCACCATCTTACCTGCATTATTAGCAGCGAATTCCTAATAATGCCAGAGTGGATGCTACTTCTACATTAAAAGAGGTTCTTCTATATAAGCTCTGATCCAGCCTAAAAGATGATGCAGGTTCTAATACTGGCTAACAAGATGATGCAGGTTCTAATACTGGCTAACAAGATGATGCAGGTTATGGTCCAGGCTAAAAAGTTGATGCAGGTTCTGTTCCAGGCTAAAAAGATAATCCAGGTTCTGTTCCCGGCTAAAAAGATGATGCAGAAAAGTGGGGACACTAAAACCCCGAGCGTGAGCACTCTCATTTTCTCTCTGGTATGTACTCATATTGTAGGGACATTGGCGCTGCCGTCCTATTCCCCTAGGCACGCGCCTAGAGAATATGCTCCGACGAGTTTGGCGCTGCCAACCTCGGGCAAAGCAGGCGGGAGAACCGCCATCGATGCTCTCTCGCCGCCTGATCCCTGATCGAAATACACGTGTCGATACAGTGCTTTCGATCCGTTATCGAATAAAGTTGTTACATTGACGTGATCTGGAATTCAAAAATCATGCTGCACGCGCCCAGAGCCGGTGCACGTTTACACGGAGGCTACCGCAGAGGAAGTGTCGCTGATTTCGTGAAGCCATCGACCTACGGCGCCTTAACCAGGGTCCGACATCGAGCGGCCACCGCATGCGTGAAGCCACCGACCATCGGCACCTTGATGGCTGACATAGTGGTGGCCGCGTTGAAATATGACGTCGTCCCCACGATCAAGGACATACTGTTCATGTCGCCTCCTCCGGAGGATTCGTACGTAAAAGCTTTTTGTAAGTAAAACCTTCGTATGTGCGCTATGTTAAATCGGTCGATCCATCTTCCACGTTCGCCAGAATTTTGTCCGAGTTTTTGAATGTTGGTGGGCCGTCACAGAACAATGACCGTACGCCACAAGACGTCCTTCCTCATATCGTGACCGAGGGTCCCCCAATAGCGGAACGTGCGCGTAGGTTAACACAGGAAAAACTGCACGCCGCGAAAGCGGAATTCAAACAGCTCGTCAGTTCGAGAATTTCATTGCTTCCTCGAATCATGAGGAACATGAAAATCACCTACGCGTAGTCCTCCAACGCTTGCAGGAGTATTAAAAGTGCGAATTCGGGAAGTCGACTCTCGTGTTCTTGGGTCATATTATCAACCTGCACGGGTCAAGCCCTATTCCTGAGAAAGTCCAAGCTCTAAGGAAACAGGACAAGACAAGTCAAACAGGACTTCGACATCTGTATTAGCGCCGGGGCAAAGACGTCCAACGCCAAAGCCGGCACCCGTCTAGGAACCCCATGAGGGCCGGTGGTCTTAATGTCCCCGTCCCGGATTCACAGAACATCTCGGGAAAGTTCAAGCATAATGGCCCCGAGTTTTCGGTCCAGGTGAACTGAACACCGCACGGGGCGGGTCCCCGCCCATCCCCTCCGAGGAGGGGATGAACCTGACGCTCAGCCTGGACTAACAGGTCCTGGGCCCGACGTGAGCGGTTCAGATTCGTCAGCACAACCGAGAGCGCCGAGCACACATTGGCCACGGGTGGTCAGTCGCGCCGCACTTGAAGCACTGGCCGCTTCACTTAACAGTATTGCGACACCACTGCCTGACGTGCCCCATGGCCACACACGGAGTTTCCCCCCGTCCGCTAGTGAGCGGGCGGCCTCAGCGGGGCATTGCAGCCACGCCGTGCCCAGCCCGCCTGCCGGGGATTTGACATCCCCGACCTTAACGGCCTCGGGTGGGCACCTCATTGCCGCCGCCACCACCACAGCCCTAATCTCCTCGGGGATGACAGAGTCATCCAGGTCCCTAAGGCGGAGGTCTGCCGTTTTGACGAGCCTAGAGACCCTCACCGCCATTGTCGCGAGGACCTCTACCATTCGGGCTGCCATGGCATCAGCCCGGGCTGCCCCCTCGGGACCAGGGATTTCTAGAAGGAGCTGATGGCCCCTTAGCCACCGCCATGACCTACCCCAAGGTGGCCTTGCACCTCTCCGGTATCGACAGCGATGTCAGTGTTTTCGGAGGGGTGGCCACCCTTGGGGGGTCCCCCGTCACCCCCGGGAGCCCCTTTACTGGTTGGAGGAGAAGGAGGTGGAAGCCTGCCTAAATTCTCGGCCACTACAGGCCCTAACGGATGACCCCGAGGATGTAACCCCGCTGATGCCAGGTCACTTCCTCATAAGCGGCTTACGGCAGCGCCGAAGCCAACACTCCTGGATGTTCCACGTTCGAGACTGGCCTGATGACAACTGGTCCAGCAGCGCCTGGTACACTTCTGGCGACGATGGTCTCCGGAATACCTTCACCAGCTGCAGGCCAGACCCAAATGAACTGTCACGCAGCTGTCATTGAATGTCGGGGATCTTGTACTCATCAGGCGGAGCTCACACTCGGCACTCTCATTCGCGTGTGCCGCCCTCCACCGCTAATTCATGTAGTCTTTGTCATTTCAATTTTACGACCGTCGAAGGCGAGGGGAATGTTTAAGATCTTTGCGGGTATTACCGATAATTTCTCCGCGCAGTATAAATAGGCCAGCGTTAATCGCTCACTCGTCTCCTTTGACTTATTTCGATCGCTTGATCACGTTCACGGTACTCTCGTGCGCTTCACGACTCATTTCACATCTCCTCAAATCGTGCTCTTCACGATTTGTGCGTTACATCGGTTTCTCTATCTTATCATATCACTTTATACCATTTCACCCTTTGTATATAACTCAATTTCTTTATAATATAGTATCTTTCACCAACACTTCTTTTGAAGGTCATAAAACTCCAAAAATTGCGGCTCAAGACGTTGGAATAAATGCAAGTGAATGAACCATTCTGCTAGAAGCAGTACACATAAGTAAAGGAAAATGGACGAAATATTAATTTGAAGCTTTATTTCGACGAGCACAATTAAAGTGCAAAACTGTAAAAATTGTTTTCAATCCCTATTTTCGATAAATATTCCGTATATTGTTAATATTAACGAAAATAAACTGTTATGTTTTGTTTATCATATTTACTTTGTAATTATTAGTACCTAACCTTTATTATTCAATTGAAAAATAAATTGTATTATCACGTTTTATGTAAAACTAGCGAATGTGTTTACACTTTTGCTCGTCACTGTAGATTGAACGTTTTTTCCTCTCGTGGAGTTGATTCTCATGAGGCAACTTAACTTATTTGCTAGTGTTCATTTCTCGTTGCTTATGGCACCACCTGGCTAGGCTCATAACCTAGGCAGCGAATAAGCAGGCGGCCCATAAACAGCGAACTGTTGTAAGAACCAACTACTGATGTAATATAATTTGTTAAAATACTTCGTAGTTGCTAACGACTTAAATGTTCACGCGACTATAAATAAAAAATACTGGCCTGTCTGGCTGTCAGATGCGTAAATTGTTAAGAGCTAGGTCGATTAGGACCTTGGGAAAAACCCAAACACACGGAGGCTTTGTAGCGACGAAATTGTTACAAAATCATTTTGTTAATGTCTATGGTTATTCTATTGAGTACAGGAGATAGGGCACAAGGTCATATCACTTGAAAGTCGTTACAGAGTGCATTATGCATAAAAAGTTCATCCGTCATAGGGATGAATCTACACCTCTGGATCGGTGAACATTTGTGAAAGAAACTTGTTTATAACAAAGAGTTATAGAGTTTATTATCTCGATGAGTAGAAGGCGTTGATGTAAAAAATACTTTAACAACTATTTTCTTTGTTCTCAAAAATTTTGCGGCAAGCATCTTTTTCACGTGTCCACTGATCTCAGAGGTCTAAATCCACAATCAGAACAGATGACCATTATTTTTTATACACTCTGTACAATACAATTTTCATCTGAAATATTTTTCCGTATCAGTCCTATTTTTCGTAACATTTGAAAAATATTCCTTTTATTACTGGTGTCACAGCTTGGTTGTAACTTGCTCTCGAGCTCCTCGTATTCTATTCTACACTCTGCACCACGAGAGAACCGTACCGTTTCGCGCAGCTTGACTGGCCGCGGAAGGCGCTGCGAACCTCACAACTCCCACTCCACTTCATATACGCGGCGTACCGTAATTAAACGGATTAGCATGGAAATATAGGGTATAGGAAATCGTGACCATACTGTGTAAACACCCGGTATGGCGTGGCGTCACTGCGCGCATGTGCTGTGCATTGGGAAGGGAGCGTACGGAGTGGGAATACCACCAATCAGGGCGAAGATGCGCAGCGACGAACGAAAATCGGTTTTCACGCGGTACAGTTCTCTCGTGGTGCAGAGTGTACGTATAATTGTGATTTTCCGCCGCCACTATTGTTTTTCGGCTTGGGTTAGACTACGGTTGCAATCCCCGCTACATTGATTAAAATCTAATCATTACATGCAAAGTGTCGTATTTTCCATAATTTTACGCTGTGGAACTATTGTGGTCCAATGAAAACATTAAAAATATTTACTATGCAGATCATTGAATATGAAAATCGTGTGAGGCACTATTCCACTCCAGACAAAGTATTTCGATATTTTGCTACATTACAAGTGATTAACAACGACATTCATGAAATCTTCATGACACCAGACGACTTCTTGAGATCTATAACGCCTGGTGTGAAACAACCCGATGGTAAATTTTCAATAAACAATATATAAATAACTGTTAATGTGCGTAGATGTCGTTTTAGTCTAGTATGATGCTTCGAGATGGGCATGAAACAACATTTAATAGAACATTCGGCACAATATGTTAAATATTTTTAAAACTGGCGATGATGTATCGAAACATTATTTATTTTACCATAGTTCAATGAAAACAGGTAAGTCGACTAATCAAGGTCATCGAAATATTGCGCTTTGGTGATTACTAAGCATCTCCCATTTTATTTTCATTGCATCGTCTCATAATCTAACTACCTAGTCAGCCAAATTACCCCAACATTGCGCAAGATTTGCGCAAAACGACCGTGGTTGGTCTACCCATCTGTTTTCGTAGCTAAGTCCGATATTGGCAGCAGAGTCTGCTAGCAGCAGATTTTTATCAGATGCCACCGTCTAGCGACGACTTGTGAATGAGTCCTAATTCAATCTGCAATTTCTACACTTTCAGTTTCCACGACAGAGGGGGCGCATATAGAATTATACATATAAATGAGCTCTAGCACAAACGAGGTATAGGAGTAGACCAGGCATGACATTTAAATGGCCCGATCCGAGGCTTTTTCAAAGGCTACGCCCCTTGTCCCTGCTGCGGATCTCGTTCCACGTGACCGTCCAAGTTCTCGAGCCACCTCAGGCGCGTACCGTATGAACTGCGCGTTGCGCATTAGGGCGAGACCCGTGTCAGTAGGTTTCCACATTACCGAGGAGGTACTATTGTCAATGCGTTTTTTTTTGTCAGTGGTATCCCCTGTAGGCCTATTCTACTATGACACATGATAATTTCGGAAAGTAAATTTCAAAAACAAATTAAGAATATAAATTTGGAAAATAGCTTTTAATTTCATCGCCAATATTTTATTTAGATATGGAAAAACATTTTCGCGTACGTTAGACTTTAGACATGCTGGGTAACTCCGAAATGTCGAACGGAAGGCTGAACGTCGCCGATCGCATTGCGGACCATAGCAAAGAATCCTTCGCATTGACAATAGTACCTCCTCGGTAATGTGGAAACCTACTGATACGGGTGACGCTCTAAAGCTGCGTACAGACCTGAACATTTCGATGAACATTGAGCCGAACAGCGCGCCGAACAGCGAACGAAACGCAAAGTCGACATTCATTTCGGCGCGATTTCGCGTTTCGGACGCTGTTCGGCGCGATGTTCGTCGAAATGTTCAGGTTTGTGCGAGGCTCACCCGTTTGCGTTCGTGCGCGCGGTCGATCCATCGCTTGTCGGTTTTTCGACATACATCAAAGGCCTCGTACAAACCTGAACGTTTCGACGAACATTGCGCCGAACGGCGCGCCGAACATTGCGCCGAACAGCGCGCCGAACATCGCGCCGAACAGCGTCCGAAACGCAAAATCGCGCCGAAATGAATGTCGACCTTGCGTTTCGTTCGCTGTTCGGCGCGCTGTTCGGCGCAATGTTCGTCGAAATGTTCAGGTCTGTACGCAGCTTAATGTGCCACGCGCAGTTCATACGGTATGCGCCTGAAGAGGCTCAAGATTAGGTCCGTCACGGGGAATGAGACGCGCGGCCGGAACAAGGGGACGTAATTTCTGGATTAGTCCATTTTTGAAATAAAAGAAAGTATAGAGTACGATATATTGTGACATATTAAATATTAGGACATGCTTCATTCTACACCATTTAACTTCGGCTTATGGCATTTTTTTCTATCTTTAAGCGTTTTAAAATTATATTTGTTTCATGCATACAAAAAAGATGTGAATTTTTTTCTTGATTCTTTTATAATTTTTCCAAAAAGTCTATTTACAAGCAGGGTTACCAGACGGTGTGTATTTCCACTAGATGCTACCCTCTCTGCCGCTAAATGTGGCTCGATTCTCCTGTAGCGACTCTGCACGAGGAGAATATGTGACGTTCATTATTCCCACTACCGTTGCTAGTACCATTAGCCAACCACTGTCACATATTCTCCTCATGCAGAGAGTCGCTAGAGGGGAATCTGGGGGTACAAAGAGAGTCGCAAAGACTTTTTCTGGCAACTCTGCCGAGGAGTAACTCGGTAGTCAGCCTCAGACGAACTCCGTGTTCTCTCGTTCTCTGCAGAGTCGCCAGATTAAGCCTCGTCTCCCACTCTCCCCATCCCCTTCTACGACGCTATTCCTCCATTTTTCGGTGCTGTCACAATGTCACGTGACTAATCCGGTAATGACGGAAAGAGAGAGTAACTGTATTCCCCTCAATTTCCCCAGTTTGGCGACACTGGTTCTTGGGCCGTCGTCGGTGCGTGATCTGATTGGCTTCACGTTTGCGTTCCTGGTCAGCCCTTGTCGCGACGAGCGATTTCCTCGTCGCACATTTTATCCAAGTTTCTCAAATTAATCATTTTTTGATTTTGTTCCCTAACATTTCTTTATGTAGAATATGTATATTTAAACAAGTGAAAAGGTTTTTACTTAAAAGATAGTACAACAGCAAAATGCACATGTATTATTTCACTTGTGAAAAAATATAATGATTAACATATAGACAACTTTTAAGCAATCATTTTACATTTCTTATAATTACAAAAAAACATTACTTATTGCTAGACTCCAGATCTTTATGCAAAATAAAGAGTTTGTGCATTAATTGCAAGACATAGGAGCTAAATATAAATTTATATTTTCCACTAATAATTTTAATGTAGTGAAAATAATATATTATTGTAGGATAGGATACCAGGAAGAAACGAAAAAAAAAACTGGAGACACGATACTGTACTAAAAAACGACATTTAATGGGCAAAAGAAATATATGTAACAACAACTGTTCTGGAGATAACCATTTTTATATCTAAAAGCTTTTAATGTTATAAATTGAACTAAGAACATCATTAATGTTTATACACATACACGTACCCACGCACACACGCGCTCCACGCTGGGATCATGTGCGCTGTTTTTCATTCCCACATTCATATTTTTCAAGTCTTCTAATATATATATACATTTGAGTGTAGAAAAAAAATTAATGATATTTTTAGTTCAATTTATAACATTAAAAGCTTTTAGACATGAAAATGGTTATTTTGAGAACAGTTGTTGTTACACTGATTAAGTTTTAAAAAGGTCTCTATGGTACCAGTACTGCTTTTACATGTAACTTTTGCATGAGCATGTAAACACAGCATGATAGAATTACCGCAATTAAATTGTGCCTTTCATTGTTAAAGAAATACTCCATGCATTAAAATGACATAATCATTTTCAGGACTTGGTCTGGATAAATATAAACGCTTCGACCCAAAGGTGAGTTATTTATTATTTCATCTATAAAAAAAAACTTGTAAATATATAGTGTGGACCAATAGTTTAGTCTATCTTGAACATTTTTATTATAAAACGTGTATGATATAAAAATATCATAAATATAATGTAAATATGTTTTGCGCATTGTCACGTCGTTTACTTCCTCGTTCCCGTTGGAAGGACGGTAACCTCGGCGACTCTGGCTATTTACAGGCCGAAAGGTCGGGCCGCGCGGTACGCAGTCCACCCGTTACAAAGGATTTCTTGCAGGCTCGTTTTCTCGCCGTGATCTACGGATTTTCGTACTAATATCGAGCGGTAGACACCCAGAGGTGTCACTTAAATCTCGAAGTTCTACTCCTTACCGGCAATACCGAACCTACGAGAACCGCGCGAGATCCTGGGTAGATCGCGAATGGACGCAGGATTCTACGTAGGATATCACGACGCGTCCCCGCGGCGGGAAGGATTCTCATAATAAAGGTTATCCCAAAATGAGCTGACATTTTAATTTATTAATAAAACGTATTTTTTTTTTTAAGTATGAATGTTTTTATTTTATTATAATGTACAAACCTGGAGGTTATGTGTGGAACACAATAGATGGCAAATGGCCGCCTCGTCCCTGTTTGCAAACGTTAACTCTTTTGACGAAATTTTCGATATCTTTTTGACATAATTGCGGACTAATTTCTGCAATGCTGCGTCCAATTGCTTCCTTCAGCTCCGGAATGGTCTGTGGATCATTGGCATACATTTTTCCTTTCAGAAAACCCCAAAGAGAAAAGTCCAATGGCGTCAAATCGCACGATCTTGGTGGCCAATTCACATCGCCGCGGCGCGAGATAACACGACCAGGAAACTTCGTCTGCAGTAACTGCATTGTTTCGCCCGCAATGTGGCATCTTGTTGGAAGAATATGTCTTCTAAGTCCATGCAGTTCAATTGATTCCATAAAAAGTTGGTTATCGTGTCACGATAACGAACACCAGTGACGGTAACCGCATTTCCAGCAGCATTCTCAAAAAAACGACCAATCACTCCTCCAACCCAAAATCTGCACCAAACAGTGACTCGTAGTGGATTCATGAGAAGCTGTTGAATCACTTGTGGATTTTCGGGCCCCCAAATTCATCACTCCTCGCTAAAAATGATTTTGCGAAATTGTGCGTTATGATGATCAAAATCCGTGCGGACTTTTCGAACCGTCTCTGCAAAGTTTTCACCATTTTTGTAGTGAATTTTCACAATTTCTATGCGTTGCTCGATCGTGTAGTTCTCCATGACTATGTTGGCCAGAAAAAAGATGGCGCGCAATTTAAACTGTCAGCTCTATTTGGGACACCCTTTAAATCGGAATGCAGGAGAACGGCTCTTAGATGTTTAATCGTGGCTGTAAAATGTTAGGCTACCGGGGGAGACCGGTAGTGGTCAATTTCCGCCGAGTACGAGTTACAAATTGTCGTGAGTAGGTGAGTAGGAGTAAGTGAGTACGTTGTCGTTCGCACGTATTACAACGCGTTTCCGTACGTTTTTCCGTCAAGTTCGGTAGTTTTACGCGGTCTCTGTTTCTCCCTGAGTGTTGCCTTGGTGACTGGAGTATGTTCGAAACGTCCCCAGAGAGCTATCATACCATACATGCACGTAGAACCTCTGCCTCGGTTACGTGAGACAGCAACAGTGCCGCGAAATAGTCTGATGTCTTGAGGGGGTTTTTGTCCTTATCGCTGTCTCCGGGTTGTGCGGCAGCCCCTTTTCCGTTTGACCTGTGCGCACGGGATTTTTGTATGGTGGGCAGCAAATCGTGAGAGGGTGGTCCCAAGAGGCAAGACGCCAATAGGTGTTTAGCTTCTTAATTTGTAGACGCACTAATCACGTGAAATTGCTTCGTCTCCGTTGCGCACGTGTCCCAATGTTACGTAAGCAGTTCGGTAATGACACAGAGAGAAGGTTACTCTATTCCCCTTAATTTCTCCTATCTGGCCACGCTGCCACGAGGTAGAATGCATATTGTGATGAAACGAGAGAAGGTGTCTGGCAGGAATTAATGTCGCCAGATCAAGACTTCTTCCCCCACTCAAATTTCCCTTTCTACCGCGCTATGTACTTCCTACACTTCCGTCGCGGCCCGGTCACGTGACGCGCTTCGTCTCTGCCTTGAATACTTCGGTACTGGCAGAAAGAGGGTAACTTTTTCCCCTCAATTCGTGCTCTCTCTCCTCATTTGGCGACACTGGCAGGAATGCGGCGACGTAGGCACGAATGCGCGGCCGATAGGATCAGAGTAGAAGAACCACGCCTCGTTTCACGCATACTATGTAGTGTGTGACATCAAAGTATAAACATTGGGACTATAGGAGCGCCACGGGTGGTGATAAGCGTTCCGCTAGCGGTAGACTCCTCTTGTCCCTGTGGCGCACAGTGGGCAATTTGGACGAAATCGGATTCAAAATCAAGGAACTTTCGATAGGAATGAGGTAGAGCGATGAAATTTTTTTTAAATGAAAGCTGAAACTTAGTAGAATATGGGAAAAATAGGGAGATTATTACCATCCAATCATTTCAACGAAAAAATGACTTCATTAGTTTTTGTCACAAAAATCTATTTTTTGCAAAATCCTGAGGTCGTAGACAAATTTTGAGACCAGATTTGAAATCAGCGTGAAAAAATCTATGGGAAATGGTGTATAGCATGGTAAAAAAAATTTTTTTCCGTGCGTGGTATTGGAAAAACCATAATTTTCTTGAAATTGTGCAAGTTTAACGAATTTTCTCGAGGTTAAAAAACGTTCGGACCACAATCTCTCTATTTTTCCCATATTCTACTAAGTTTCAGCTTTCATTTAAAAAAAATTTCATCGCTCTACCTCATTCCTATCGAAAGTTCCTTGATTTTGAATCCGATTTCGTCCAAATTGCCCACTGTGTGGCGTCCCGGAGCTCTAATTCTCATCTCACCACGCTACATCTGCTTAATGCATTGTTTCAAACAACAACCCCATATATTTAGTAGGAAAATATTTAATTCATGTAAATACAGTAGAATATTTCATATTGTGCAGCAAAATTCATCGTAACAAAAGTCTAATAAATTTCATTAATATCAAAAGTTTACCTTTTTAATGCAGAATATTCATAACAAACTCGAATTGGCCTTAGACGAAGATAGCATCTTCTACAAACTGGGAAGTGCTGGTTTAATTACTTTCTCCGACTACATATTTCTTCTCACCGTATTATCCAGTAAGTATCGTTTATACAAAAAATTTTTTAATTAAATCCTAATGAACTTCCAATAAACTATTAGGCGGTCGGGTTAGTTTTTCTCATCATTTTTCTCTACAAATAATAATATGAAGAAATGTATATTATGTTAATACACGTAACATGATATTTTAAATATTTTTATAAAACAACCAGAGCTTTTAAACATATTAAGAGAAAGGTATTTGAACACATTAGCAACATTAATAACTCCTAATATTTAATCAGCAAACCTATTTTTCTGTTACAGCTTCGAGAAGGCATTTTGAGATTGCCTTCAGGATGTTTGATTTTAATGGCGATGGAGATGTTGACTCTGAAGAATTTGGAAAAGTTGCAACTTTAATCCGACAACAAACCAGTATTGGAAATCGACATCGCGATCATATAGCTACTGGCAATATGTTTAAAGTATGAATCATTATTTATCAATATTGAATAATGTAATTAATTTAATAATTTTATAATTTGATTAATTTAGTTTTAAAAAAGTACATGTCAAATATTTTTCAAAAAACTCTCTTTTGTTACATAAGATTATACAGGGTGTTACGTTTAAGTGCGAATGGTGGAATATCTCATGGAGGATTGAAATTCTGAAAAAAGTGTTGCTAAAAAGTTGTTTGCTGTAAATATGGCTACACTATAATGGTGTAAATAAGTATTCCGAGGTTGAAGTAGCGGAGGAGATTTAAAAACCAAAATAATTTTTCTAAATGACACTTTGTAACGCCGAGGCAGCGTGGCCGGCGGTTCAAGGGGAACCGCGGGGTCTGGAACCTTCTAGACCCCTAATAACGCGTTATTGATAAAGATAGCAACGAGTCCATATAAATATCGGTAGATTACCGCGGAGCAAGCACTCTTGCTGCACCTGTAGGAGAGGACGAGGTAAGACCACGGCCGCCTACAGGATGGGAGAGTACGAAGCAATGCTATCGGACGCCCAGCAGCAGAGCTGCACCTGTGGGAGAGGACGAGTAAGACCACGGCCGCCCACAGGATGGGAGAGTACGAAGCAATGCTATCGGACGCCCAGCAGCCCAGGAGAGGACAGGAGTTGCACCTGGACGCCTCTCTGGATACATGGGAGAGGACGGCCATGAAGGCCGGCCGCCCGCCGAGAGGAAAGAATAGGGTAGCTTCCTGGCCGCCTGAGAGTAGGGACGCCTGGTTCCTCTGTACGTTTCGGAGAGGACGGCCATGAAGGCCGGCCGCCGATCGGACATGAGAAAACAGGCGAAACCGCGTCGTCGTCGTATTCCCAGAGGGAGAGTACGGTTGAAATAAACCGGACGCCCGATGGTGGTATCGCGTATTATATAAAATCTTTTCCTAAATTAATCGTTGCTAGCTTTGTCTCTCACTCTTTTGAAAGAATCTATTTTATAACAAAACCTATCACCTCATCCTTTGTACTAACGTGTTTGGAAAATATATCCTATGTCTCCAGATATTCCGACTCCTGTCATTCCGCAACCACCGCAATCCTTTACGTTACAACTTTATATTTTTGTATTACTCTATTTTTTCAGACTGGAACAACGACATATTCTTATAGAAAAATAAATGGAACATTATGGTTTCATGAAATTTCATGCATTATTTTTATATGCATATTGGCTTTGTCTTATTCCACTGTATGATATGCTGTAGTACATATAATTCATTCATTGTATTTTGTGTGTTCAGGGTGTCAATTCTGCGTTGACTACATACTTCTTTGGATCAAATATGAAAGGAAAATTAACTATCGAAAAGTTCCTGGACTTTCAGCAGCAACTGCAAAAAGAAATACTGAGTTTAGAGGTAAGTCTATGGATTGTGTATCATTAGTTATCCCTGGGGGGTCGATATGCACTCATAAACATATTTTCGAGACTTATTGTATACTTAAATTCACGATGGTAATAGTAATAATAGTAACGAAAACAAATGTACAGGGTGATTCAGCTAAGCGCGCCACCTAAATTACGTGTAAACTATTTGCTATATGAAAAAGACTTCGAAACAAATGTTGCGTTCTTTAAAAAGTAGCATATAATGTAATCATTAGATTTTTTCTATTTTGCTTTTTTATCGGGATACGAAGACTGAATAAACAACTGTAAGGGTATATTGTAACTGTTTATTTTATCGTTAACCGTTCGTAAACGAGGGACAGTTACAACCCTTTTTTTCCGTGAGGAAATGCTTTTCGCATACCCCGGCTCCCTGGGGAGAGTCGGGGTTATGTGGGACTATCTCTAGGGAGAATCCCCAGAGACTACCCACTAAAACCTCACGCCCGCCTAAAGGGTGAGGTGGCTGGATCACGCGAGTATTCAACAGGACACCTCCCAGCTAACATCATACCCCGGGGGAGGGAGTTAGCCTCCCCCATTGCCTACGCTACAAGACCCCGGGCGGAGGGACCCGCCCGGGGTCCCCATCCCTGGAGCCTTCGGATTGGGCTTCCCGAGCCCCAGTTCGGTCCACCCACAGCTCCCGGAGTCTTCGTGCCCCGCTCGGGGCCGGTGTCCCGAAGGAACCAGACCCGGCCGAGGCAAGAAGACGCCGCCACCGGATGGAAGGGTCGTCGGAGGCGCGATCCGGCACGCCCCGACCCTCCCTACCCCACCCCCACGGATCCCCCTCCCCTCTTGGGGAGGGACGGACCGGCACCCCCCCCTACCGGGAAATTAACCCGGGGGTGCCGCCCCTGCACGGGGGGGAGCCATGCTCCCCCTCGGGGGCCCGAGTCAGCTCGTACCCCGGGCCCCCAAATCCACCGCCTCCAATGGTGGGGGCATATCAAGGCGCGGGGAATCTCCCCGCGCCGACCCCGCTCCACCCCCTTCTCCCGGGCACCGGTTGGCGCGGGGGAGACCCCCGCGCCCTTCCTTCCCTCGCCACCCCCCTTGTGGGGGGCACACATCTGCGCGGGGGTTATCCCCGCGCCCAAACCCTCCTGGCTGAGCCCGGGTGACGCTCCCGGGTCCGCTCGGCGGCCTCCTTCTGCGATATTACATCCTCGCAGAAGGAGCCCACCGCCATCCACGACCTCTCGCTGCCGGCCATGTGGTCGACCACGGCCGCCAGCGAGAGGTCAGGGACAGTTACAACCCTTATTTTATGTTAACGAATGGTTCGTGCCTCCTGGCATGGAAAGCAGAGAGGCTTTAATTGGGTATTGAATGAGTCGGAGACGATATGAAAGGTCACGGAAAGTCACCGCTCACGGTAAGAGGTGACCGGGGGCGTGTTCCGGCACGCCCCGGCACCTTCACCTCACTCCCTGTACACACCCTGGAAACGCGCAGCCAGCCAGCTGAATTGACGAGAGGAGCAATTAAGCCACTCCACCCGCCCACACGGTTGGCCGACCGCCCCGCAGTGAGGACAGACGATTCCTGGGGGAATGTCCCCCAGCGGTTTCCTACTCACAGTGAGGGGGTCTCGCTCTCTCTCCTTCTCCGCTGCCACCTTCTGCGACATTACTTCTTCGCAGAAGGAGGCCATCGCTTTCCACGACCCCTCGTTGCCTCCTCACGACGCCAGCGCCATGTACCCTACAAGGCAGTGTCTGCAAGACAGTCTGTATCCTCAACAAGAGGGTCGATTTTCATTAATTCAACAATCCTTCTATCAGCGTTCTTTCACTATTTCCATCAATTGTCTAGTTTTCATGAATTTTTTGTACTCAAGATTACGCGAAGATCATAGTATTACAGATGGTTGGATATATCATGACCTCAGTTATCGTATCACGATGATGAAACTATATAATTCCATTTAAAAAAACTCCGATGACCTAGAAATCTCGGAAAATATGACCTTCAGAAAAATTTTTAACACATCACAGTATTTACCTCTTCGAATAAAATTAAGTTTTCCACTGGCATTTTTTCTTATTATAAAAAATAAGAAAAATATTCAAGATGTTCAAGATAGGTAGGAAATCCTGTACAGCAGCAATGGGAAACGCCTGCTCCATTAACTGACCCTTATTAATGGGAAACGTAAAATAATTTATTAACTAAACATGGAACTGGGTAATATCTACAGATATGAACTTGTTCGCTTAGGGACGGATTGCTCGCTCCAACTGCTAAATTTTTCTCCACTTAAATAAATATTTGTTAATGTAATTGACATTTGTAATGTAATTTATAATTAGTATGTTCTGTTATGAAGGTATTTTTCTTTATTATTTTTAGAAATTACTTCAAGAGTACATTAACACTTCTCTTCAATTGTGTAACAATAATGTTGTAGTTCGAGAGAAGAAATCCTGATGAAGACGGCAGAATAACAGAACAAGATTTCACCGAGTTATTATTGGCATACGCAGGATATCCTGACAAGAAAAAAGAAAAAATTTTAAAAACCATTAAAAAACGGTAAGAATATGTATTTTCACTAGTAGTATAAAGTCTGTTTTTACTCGATATTTGTCCCAAATGTCTTAGCCTACAAAAGTCGCAGAACAATCCCCACTGCCACGGAGTATACCCCGTGAGGGTCCTTGGTCGCCGAGGAATGTAAACATAATACAGGTCGGGTATATTGGTGTGAGACCACTACTAATCCAATAACAAAACTTCTTCATTTTTCATTATTTTTTATGGGACTTGAAAGTTTTGTCATTGGATTAGTAGTGGTCTCACACCGATATACCCAACCTGTATTATATTTACACTTCTCTGTGACCGAGGCCACTCAAGCTTCACTGTTCTTTTCTATGTTCGGCAATGTATCGAAGAATAGTATAATCTTCCAGCCGATAATTGTCCCTGCCAGACCCGTGTTTTGGACATGCATCGTGTGGGACATGTATGTTTACACTCGTGGGCGACCAAAAGCCCTCTAAAGATCTTCTTTGCCCTTTTCTACGTTCGGCGTGAAACAAAGAATAGTAATCTCCTCCTGGCCGATATATGTCTCCGGCTATACCCGTTGTTTTGAACATATACCATATCGAGTAAACACTGTATTTTGAAATTCAGTAGTGTACGGTTTTTACATCATTTCGGGAACCAACCCCAGCAGTTAAAATTCTTGCGTACGGAACACCATTTTTCTAAAAACTGACTCGCATTCCACTCGTCAAAGTGAGTGTGTGATGTCGTCAAACTTAAAAAATCTCCTGTCCGCACAATACTGCTTTTCGAAATCGACTAACTACAAATTAATAATTACGATGAGATACAACTAACATAATAATATAAATGTGGTACTCTGAAAATTTCAATAGAAAATTAGCAATTTTATGCTCCCGGATTCTTTTAAAAATCGATTTTGCAACCAAAAATTATGAAATAATTCACTGTCATGTATGCTATTAGGTAGAATGTTCATGAATTTTTTCGTAATTTTTTGTTGAGCCGAACAAAAGAAATGGGTCATAATTCATTAAATCGTGCTCACCTTATAACTACCCTTGTGGTAAGAGTACCGACTTGAAACTTACACAGAGGGGTTTCTTTGGGAGCATTATCGAATGGTGCGACCAAAAATCAATTTGGTTTTGGGGCACTTTTGACCATTTATCCTGCTATACCCTTTCCTTATAATCACTTATATCAATGTATATTTTGTTTCAGTTTCAAACAAAATCCACAGGGAATAAGTAAAGACGAATATTTAAAGTTCTTCCATTTTTTGAACAATATCAATGATGTGGACACTGCGCTAACATTCTATCACATTGCGGGAGCATCGATTGATCCAGGTTTGTGTCAACATTAATTCAGAATAATTTACCAGTGGAGTTATTATCTTTCGCTACATCTTTGTCTGTCTGCTTATCATATACCAATGTGCAAAGCTAAAGCACTCAGGGTAATTTTTAACATTCAAACCGTTAAACCTTATGTTTCACAATTCTGAATTAATTAAAAAAAAAATACGTTTTTACATCATGTCGCGAGTGTGAAAGCAAAGATATTTCCTCTGTTCCAAAGTTTTACAAATTCGAAATTTCATTTGTTTCTACGAATATTGAATAATTTTTTTCATGTCTAAAATCTGAAATAATTGAAGGTATATTACGAGCGGTGATGGGTAGCATCGAATCAGTTAACGAATACCCTGGTATTTTGTATTTAATTGAGGTATGGAATATGAAGAACTTCAGTAATTTATATTTAAGAGCTCTTTAAATACCAAATATTTCATATTTTTAACCTGAGAAAGATAAAATTGCTTGGTAATTATTTACAAAGTGGTACTGTTTTCAGATTTTGATTAAATTTAAATAAGTTAAATTATAATTGAGAATAATATTTCATATAAAGTGCAGTTCTATTTTTTATATTAAACCTAACCCAGACCTCACTCAAACTTAAAATGGAAACAACAAATGTAAAAAATTACATTTAGGTCGCACCCTGAATGGACTTATGTCGCTTCTATGAGCGACCTTACCACATGAGCCTACAAGAGGTTTTCAATTGTGCTGTTATCTTGACATGACCGCGCGAAACCAGCGTAAATCTCAATTAACCCGAAGAATCTCTAATACCTCTCGCTCTCTCCGTGTTCCTTTGCCCCCCTACTTTGTCACGTAGTAATATACGTTAAATTTCAATTCGACAGTGTACGTAGCTTGATACAACTCTCTTAACTTAACTTAACATAATTCACTCGACTTCATATACTTACACTTAACTTAACTTTATATAATTTACTTTATATAATTAAAGTTAACTTAACATATCTCGCTCGGCTTCTCATAATTGAGCTTAATTTAACCATTTTACTTTAACATCCGGAACAATAACCTTGCCTTGGAATCTGGCTTACGATTCGGGTTAGGTAGCGGTTAAGATCTCTGGTGTTCAGACTCATTGCTTCTATTAATTGTGCACCACAAGGTTGAGTGTGATAGAGCGCCCCCCCCCCCTATCCCACAAGATTTTCGCGTAAAGGCTCATGGGTCAGAAACTAATTTTTATATTTTGCCCAAGAAAATATTCAAAAATACCCTTTACTTCGCAGTCATACCAAAGAAAATACTTAATTATGTTTTTACTTTTTTCAGCTACATTGAAGCATGTTGCAAAAACAGTGGCCCATGTGGATCTAAGTGATCATATTATACAAGTTGTTTACACTATATTTGATGAAAATAGTAAGTTCCAGTTTTTATAAAAGTGCAACACATGCGTATCTTTCTACGAGATAAATAATGATCTCAATTTGTATAAATTTACAGTGGATGGTCAGCTAAGTAACAAAGAATTTGTCGCTGTTATGAAAAATAGAGTTTTGAGAGGACTAGAAAAACCAAAAGACACTGGCTTTGTGAAATTGATTGAGTCAATGGCGAAGTGCTTGAAAGCTAGTTACAACATGTCTTTCGATAATTAAAATGAACCATTCAAAATAATCATTGAATAATATATGAAGGGATAGAGTATTCGTTAATGGCTTATTTGTTTGAAATGATTAAACGTAAATTATTAAATGAATAAAAGGCTACTGAAACATCAAAGTATATTGTCTTGTTGAATTTTATCCTTTATATCCATTTCATACAGAATTCGTTTTCCAAAATCGTTACCTATTACAATATCCGACAAATAACTTCTAACGCTCCCGATACGGTAGATTAGGGAGTTCTAACGTGTGGCTTGCGAGCTGCCATCATGAGAGCCGCCTGTCTTCATAGTCCCTGTTCCCGTACCACTACTTTTTTTTTTTTAGTGTGGTGGTAATCGCTCATTATGGATTCCCCGTCCTCCCTGGAGGGAGAGGCGGGGATATGTGGGGCTTCCCCGAAGATATCCCACTAACTCCACCACGGTGACCTCCCTGAGCTAACGGGAGGTGGAGAAGGACTCGAGGTCGATATCAATTCGCCGCCCCCTTCGCCAACAACGCCACCCCGAGGGGAAGTGAAGCTTCCCCCCCCCCAAAAATACCTAAGTTAGTGGGACATCGCGCGGGTCACTCACCCGGCGGACGCTCGGCAGAGCGCCGCGAGTCCCAGCTCGCGACATCCACGGTCTCCGATAACTCCCTTCCTCGCTCAGGGGAAGGGGACCCATAGACTTCCGCCCCGGCCGAGAGAGGAAGTTGCCGTTCGCGGAAGCGGTGGCCGACGACGTGTAACGGCACTTCCCCTACCCCCGTGGGTGCCACGGAAACGGGCGACCAGCCGGCCAAATTGACGGGAGGAGCAATTAAGAGGTTTGGCTAATGATGGGGATCTTGCGGTTCTTGGAGGGGAACTCCTCCCTTGGGGGGTTGGGTGGAAGGGTTGGGGCGTGCCGGATCGCGCCTCCGACGGCCCCTCCTTTTTTTTTCGTGGGGAAAATGCTTTTCGCATACCCCGGCTCCCTGGGGAGAGCCTGGAGAAAATCCACAAAAGGCTACCCACTAAAAAACCCACGCCCACCTAAGCTAAAGGGAAGGTGCCTGGATCACGCGAGTACTCAACAAGACACCTCCCAGCTAACATCATACCCCGGGGGAGGGGGTTAGCCTCCCCCATTGCCTACACTATAAGACCCCGGGCGGAGGGACCCGCCCGGTGTCCCCATCCCTGGAGCCTTCGGATTGAGCTTCCCGAGCCCCAGCTCGGTCCACCCACAGCTCCCGGAGTCTTCGTGCCCCGCTCGGAGCCGGTATCCCGAAGGAATCAGCCCCGGCTGAGGCAAGAAGACGCCGCCACCGGAAGGAAGGGCTGTCGGAGGCGTGGTCCGGCACGCCCCGACCCTTCCTACCCAAAACCACCCACGGATTTCCCTCCCCTAAGGGAGGGACAGACCGAGACCCCCCCACACCGAGAATACTCCTGAGGGGTGTCGTCCTATCACGGGGGGAGCTCGCACCCCGGGCCCCCAAATCCTCCGCCCCCAATGGTGGGGGCACATCATGACGCGGGGAGCCCCCCCTCACCGACTCCACTACGCCCCCCTCTCCCGGGGGCACCAGTAGGCGCAGGGGAGACCACCGCGCCCTCCCTTCCCTCGTCACCCCCCTCGTGGGGGGCACACGTCGGCGCGGGGGTCGTCCCCGCGCCCAGACTCTCCTGGCCGAGCCCGGGTCACGCTCCCGGGCCCGCTCGGCGGCCTCCTTCTGCAACATAACGTCCATAGAAGGAGGCCACCGCCATCCACGACCCCTCGCTGCCGACCATGTGGTCGACCACGGCCGCCTGCGAGAGGTCCCACCCGCCCACCGCGCCCTCAGGACACGACGCGGCCCTGCCCATGCTGGGCATTCCTCCAACGTGTGCCGCGCCGTGTCGACATCCTCGCCGCAGTGGTGGCACTGCGCAATCGATTCCCGCCCCATCTTGTGCAGGTACTCTCCGAAGCAACCGTGGCCGGAGAGTATCTGCGTGAGGCGGAAGGTCAACCTTTCCCGCCTCCTGCACCATATATCGAATATGGGCAGGAGGGCCCGGACAATTGGACGCGCGGAGGACGCCAAAAGCGCCCTCCACTCCGCGAACATGTCCATCCGGGCCTGGCGATTCTGAGCCTCGTGCTCCTCCTCCCCTTCGCGCGTGACGTCCACCCCCGGCGGGCGGCGGAAGGAGCGGGCGATATGGTATAGCTTCGCCCGCTCCGTCGCCACAATATGGCAGGGTGGAACCACGGCGAGGAGTCCCGCCGCCTCGGCGGAGATGGTGCGGTAACCCCGTATGGCCCGCAGGGACAGCCGGCGCCGCACTCTTTTCAAGAGTGCTTGACGGCGCCGGCCGGCCGTGAGCAAGCAGTGCCATACGGGTGCCCCATACAGGGCAATCGACCGCACCACCTCCATGTAGAGGCGGCGGACTTTGAACTGAGGCCGCGCCAATGCGGCCGCCATCCTCTCCAGTCGGGGGGCGAGAAGCTCGAAGTGTGCTTCGAATCGCCAACGGCCGTCTATGACCAGGCCCAGGTACCTCATCCTGGGACCGATCTCGACGGAGGTTTCAGCGACGCGAATGCGTAGGTCCTGATAACGGGGTGGTCGCCACGACCGAGACGGTCCGTATAACCATATCGCCTCGGTCTTTTGCGGCGGCCACGGTCAGCCCCATTCTTCGGATTCGCCCGACCACGCAGTCCAGGGCAGCCTCTCCCAGGTGTCTGGTTCTCCTCCAGTCCCCCCCCCCCCCCCCCCGCGGCATAAACCAGGGTGTCATCCGCATAGCAGATGACACCCGTATCCGGAGGTCCGACGGTCCTTCCTTCCAGTAGCGGCGTCTTCTCGCCTCGGCCGGGGCTGGTTCCTTCGGGACACCGAAAAAAAGGGAACTCCTGCCTTAGAAAACGTTAGAACTCCCTGCCGTAGATATATGGTATGTACATTGTGCATTGTACATACGTGTTAAATTTCAGCTAAGCAGCATCTTGAAACGAGAAGTGGTTGAATGGTCCTTGCAAGAGTTCCGTCGGGCTTTGATTCGAATGGGCAGGGAGACAATGGCTTGGTACGGTTCTAGCGACGAATGTCCCTTTAGATATCGTTTGTCTCAAGGCACGCACACTATTCTGTTCTGTCTCGTCATACACGGCCAGGTGGGCTGTAGTAGTAGGCTTTTGTCTATAAGTATAACTCCACACAATCAAATTTTGCAAAAACTTTAACAGCTTATATCTCAATAACCATTTGTTTGCGACAGCTGCATGCTTGGCCCTAAGAATTCACGCGGACTTGGATACAGCTGAAAGTTAAGTGTCTTGTTTCAAAATGGGAAACAGACCAGCCGTACTCCACTCAATGACAATTGACGCATCGCAGCCCATGTGTGAGGCCCACACTCAGCGGAAAGGCGACACCAGTTTCAGGGAAAGATCCTTGAAGAAGGGATCTTTGTGCAATGTCCTATGAGGCTAACCTACAGGCTTACGCAGGTGCTCTCCGGACACGGTTGTTTCGGGGAGTACCAGTGGAAACTAGGCAGAGAGCTGACGGAGCGGAAGGAGTCGGCGTAGAGGGAGAGGGAGGCCGACCCCATCTCCGCTAGGAGAGTGGTCACTAGGGGACGTTCCCCTAGAGGTCGGCGGTCCCCGGTTAGAGGACACAGACATAATGGCGGCGATGGGACTAACTAATACTCCCATCGCCGTCATAGGGGGACTACCAAAAAGCTTCCCCTCAGGGGATGAGCCAGCCGCCCTTCGTACCGGTCGACACGGGCTGGGTGGGGTGCCTTGACCCCTCCTCACCGCGTACGGAGACCTCCTTCCTCGAACGGGTGGGGAGCCCCTCGGGGCTACACCACCCTTTGAGCGAGGGAGAGAGGGAGCTGGACTCGTGTCGTCCAGCCGAGCGGCTCTCAAGTTGGGGGACTCCGTGTGGATGGCCCGCGCGGAGTCCTACTAGAGTAGGATTACATGGGGGTAGCTTCCCTCCCCCCGGGATGGGGCCGCATTTGTCAGGGGTAGGTGGGTGGTCGGTTGTAAAAGTATTTATTTTGAAAGAAAAAGGAACAAGAATATTAAATATGTGTGTACACACTCAATAATTGCAAAAAAGTAGAGCATTGGTTTAAAGTATGTAAAACTATTGCTACATACTTTCCAACCAAAATTGATTTTGTTGTAATACCTATTTTTTAATACATTCTTCATAATTACTATTTCCACCGTTCAAAAATACGTGTAGCCTCCAAATCATATCATACACTCCTAGTAAAAGTGAAGTATACGGAATATTCAGTTCTTGCTAATACGCCTAAATCAGCGAACTATCGATAACATTGGGCGCGATACAGAAATGGTATGGGGGCTCTAAGAGCCCCCGAGGCCTAGACAAAAAAGTCCATAAGATGCATTATCTGTAGGAACTTTTCTCCAAGTGTGTTCTCTCTCTGCGTTCGCGTAGTTATGCAACAGTACCAGAGAGGAAATGAAAATGCTCACGCTCGGAGTTTTAGTGTCCCCACTTTTCTGCATCATCTTTTTAGCCTGGACCAGAACCTGCATCATCTTTTTAGCATGTATTAGAACCTGCATCATCTTTTAGGCTGGATCAGAGCCTCCATAGAAGACCCTCTTTAACATAGAAGTAGCATCCACTCTGGCATTATTTGGAATCCGCTGCTAATGATGCAGGTAAGATGATGCAGGTTCTGGTCCAGGCTAAAAATTAGACTAGGGAGCAGCACTATACCGGGTACACTAAAATCCCGGGTGTGAGCACTCTCATTTCCTCTCTGACAGTACTATGCTTGGTGCCACGTAAGAAGGAAACTATTTCGCAGATGTCGTTGTGGGTTAGCTTTGTTGTAAAGTCTCATCTCCCCTACTCGATCACCCACAACGTCATGAATATTCATATACCAGCAGACAAGTAATTTGTAATTTGTCTCGTCATAACCTCTCCAACCATATCTCTCTGAACGCTACGAACACACGGTAGTATCAATTCTTGCGTGACCACGCGAACGTAGTTATAACAACGCTACTGTACCATACGTGCGATTAATGGCGACATGGGGGCATGTGAATATAAGATGTAATGTTTAGATTATTAATGTTTATGTTTATTAATGTTTAGAGAAAATAACGAGAGAGAGAGAGAGAGAGAGAGAATTCCCACGGAAATCCTCGACCAAATTCTAGTTGGCGAGGAATTTAGCCAAAGTCACGTAGACTTTTGAAGGAGCTTCTTCAATTTTACATACATTAAAGAGTCGAACTCTGGACTCAGTCAGGATAGTAAACAAGGAAAGCATTGAAGGACCTTCGGCTCATCCCGAGGTAGCCTAAAGTAAATTCAGACACAATTCAATTAAATACACAAGTTTTTATAACTAGCAAGTCTTAAATTCTATTTTACAATGTTATACGAAATTATAAATGAGCAGCTATTAGCTCGATATTATTCTCTCTTTGTAAGATACTAGAATCTTACAAATAGAGAATAATACCGGTTGCCCAGGTCTCACCACGAGGAGGTTGCTGCATAAGAGACCCGAAAGGAAGCCAGAAGGAATTCAATTCGCTTCCGTCTGACTCCCTTTCTTCCGACAATTTACAATCTTACAAACTAAATTTCGCAGATCGCTAAATGGGAAAGATTACTTTTCCACAGAGGGAAAAGGTCACTTTACCATTTCGCGTATGTCGAGTAATTATTGCGGGTCAAAAGGTGTGAATCGGAGAAGAAGTCTCCGATCCACGGGGGATCAAGAACGAATCAGGCAGAAGGCTCTGATTCTTTCAGAGAGAAACAAAACCGACCCACAGCAAAAGGCTCTGGTTCGAGGGTGACGCGACGCGTACAATGTTTGCAGAGCTTTCTGCCGACCAGTATACGATACCCGACGCTCCACACGAAGAATGATCACCAGGCACGCCTCCACGTTTTGGTAGATCAACCTAACCCCAACTACCCGCCATGAGCAACGCTGGCGCGACAAGGCGACGAAGAGACTTATGGGCGAAGGATCCCCTGCTCCCGGTGCGAGTCACGCCAGCGTTGACATGACTTAGGCAGACATTTTACGAAGGAAGGGTTCTACCTGGCGAGTACTGCTCCCTAACCATCAATTCTCTGTGCATCCACGCCGAACATCGCAACTGGACCGGTTCAAAACTTGCAAGCAAGGTCCGACACAGCCTTCTGCCTTCTGAGTTAACAATCGAGTTGAGCAAAGTGAAGTTAGGGCAATAATTACTCGACATATTTACAACGACGATCTTAAGAATTAAACTAATTCTAACTTACAATTATTTCGATGTCTTCGTCGATGCGTTGTTTGATATGATGTCTTCGTTCGATGAACAAGATGCTCAGCTGTTGGATTTCAGCTGAAACAGACTAACAATAATTAGACACGACACAAAATAAAAGAAGACGATGAGAAGAAGTCCAAACGATGACGATGAAAATACTTTTAGAAACAACTCTAAACCCCGTACACGAGTACGGCCTACCTACCACGCACAAGAGTGCGAATCTAACCAGCTCACGAGAGCCAACCTAAGACCAGCTCACGAGAGCCAAGGTAACTCCGCACACGAGTGCGGCCTAACCAACAACAATTGAACAAGAGTAGTTGAAGTCAGAATTTCAAACTACTGAAATGGCGCTTCGGGACGCCCCGGGTCCGCCAATACCCGTACTCACTCACGGCCCCATCCGTGAGTGAGCCCCTGAGGGACCTCCGTTCGGAACAATATCAATTTTATGTCAAAAATGTGATATAATATAATGTCAGAATACCAATTTTATGTCAAAAATATAATATAATATAATTTCAAGAAGAGAAACTTTTGAAAAGTCCCGACGCAAGTTCGAATTAGAAATACAAAAATAATAATTGACGGCGTTCGTTGCATGAACACTTATTCCAAAACAAAAAGTGTATATTTGAATTGTTACTTACATACAGCTGGTGAAAGTTGACCAAGGTGAGCGGTGAAGGCTTCCAAGAATCTCTAGCCCACCCTGAGCTACCTTAAGCCAGTTAAAGGTAGACCAAGGCAGGCCAATGGTGTCCAGTGATATCCAGTGCAGTTCTTGAGAATCCCTGGCCAACTGGAAGGTAGGCAAGAGTAGGCCGGGGTAGTCATGGTGGGCCAGGGCAGCACCAAGGTCCTTCGCCCTTCTGGTCCCGCAGGACTTCCGCTCCCTTCTGAGTGCGCACTTCGACTGACTGACTGAGCGCGGCCGCCGAGATCATTTGCGCGGTACGCGGTGCGCAATTCTCCCACCACAATTAATTTCGGTAGATCTCGATCGTCGTGATAGTGATTATTGATAAATTTGTTATTTCTGGTTGTTTAATATTTATAACAATTTCTTTTCGTAATGATATCAATAAGCACTCCCTTGACCATATTGCCATCTAATTATTTAGTAAAAATAAATTATAGAACTCGAGATACAGAATAACTTTTTATCCATGAATATTCGCACGCATTAATTTATCGTACACAATTCACTGTTAAATTTATTATTTCTGGCTGTTTAATGTTGTTCGAAATCATCACAGGCATTACCGGTAACTCCGGTAAAGGAAAAACCATTTCGGGCCACCACAGTTGTTATGTGGATTACCAGGCAAAAAGTTTATGGCATCCATATAAGAACTGCCTCGGTGCGACCGTGTTCCGGCGTTGGCCATAGTTCAGCTGGTGGAGCTCGAAACCAGGACCGGGTGAACGAACGCAGACGTAAACCTTCTGTTTACGTCTGGTGTCATACTTATCGCGTGAGCCATCGTTTCCCATATTCCAAAATATCAAATCCGCTACCCGTCGTCCTTGGCTCGCTTGATCTACCGCCTTGTCATCTCGCCGTTTGTATAACCCTCACCTCCTGTTATAATATATTTTTTAATACCATACAGTCCACGCTTACTCTCTGTCCTTCCCTATCGCAACTTCCATACCTTCTTCCGTCGCTATAATTCCAAACAAATGTTTATAACAATTCCTTTCGCCAATGATGTCGACAAGCACTCCCTTGACCATCTTGTCACCTAATTTTTTAGTAAAGATAGATGATAGAACTTAAGGTACTGAATAACTTTTGAACTCCTCTTACCAATGATGCTGTCGAGAATACCCCCTTGGCTATCTTACCACCTAATCTTTTTAGTAAAAATGGCTAATAGTACTCGAGATACAGAGTAACTTTTAAAGCATGTCTTGAACATGTCTTAAAGCATGTCAAAGTAACTTTTATGCATGATTATTTCAAGTATACAAGATACTCGATTCTCATTCAGATTTCTAATTAAGATTACTCGGTATTTCATATCATGCGACACTAAACAGTATAACAAGGTGACTGGTGTACTCCTACATCTCGTCTGTGATATTGGTTCCACTATATTAGTTCCAACCGATACGGTAGGATGTAACACAAAATGGTAAGAGGGCTCTAGAGCCCTGCGGACTTCCTAAACTCACCACTCTAAATCGTAGAGGGCGTACCAAAACCTCTGATTTTTTGAACAGTCGGTATTTCAGAACATGAGACACGAAGTCCCATAAGATGATAGGTCTATCTTATACCTCGTTTGTGCCGCTACCCTCGTGCGCGCGCTACCGAGGCGCCTCCAGTACGAATCACCATCAAGCTGCAACCGAAAGAGCAGTCATCCGACGAATCAACGTTCAGCTGAAAGATCCTGATTTTCCTATTGGTTAAGGAAAGGAAGACGGGAATGAAGAAGCTGGAAGGAGATTCAAACTCCACGACAAGTCAGATTTTATTCCGGAATCAGAGAGTCCACATCTAAGAGCTCAGATAATAAAGTTTACATTCATTTTAAAATTATGTTTTTGTCAAAAGTTTATTATCCACGCGGCTTCCACGAGCAGAGTGCTTCAGCGCTTCACGGGCACCTGAACCTGTCAAAATCCCAACACTACACAGTAAGGATACTCTCTGACAACAACTAGCATTTCGACGCAGTAGAGATGCGCGGTCGTAAGAGCGCGAGTAGGGGATTAGCCAATGAACGAGTCCCCTTGGCGTCACAATCGGAGTAAAATCTCTCCAGGTTCCTTCTTACGTGGGCTCCAAGTATATAGCATTTTCTACAGAGTCGGTAATTCAGACCCATAAACAGAAAAATACATTGCATGCAATGTCTGTGCTGATCTTAAGTCTGTGGTATAGGTAAACCACTTTTCCTTCTCTAATGACATCTTCTAAAAAAATATTATTGTTACAGGATGAAAGCAGTTTGAACATGATGTCATGAAATAAATTTGACGCAACTTAAGCGTCCATATTACGTATTTGGATATTTCAATGCATATGTATTTACATTTCTGGGAATCTATGTGGCTAATAACCTATTCCCCTCTGTTTGTTTAATTTGCAAAATATTTCATGTAATACACTGTGACTACAATTTTTTTGATTTAGCAAACTGTTATACACAATTTTAATAAAACAGTTGTTGATTCACACAACTTAATCTTTTTTTTTTAATTATTCATTGTAATTAGTGTGTTTTAGTGTAAAATATTAACTCTTGCCCTATATAAATTATTCAGTGAAACCACCAATAGTAATAAATATTAATTATGATATTACTAAGCAGAAGAAAATATTATTTGTCCTTAACTTTTGTAAGGTTGAAAAAGGTAAAGCTGGTGTAACACAAAACTATTATTCATAGAAGTAAATACTCCTTCAAACATATGCTGAAATATTACTTTACTTGCTAGGCATTATGACTTGTGGAATACTCTCTTCTGACTATAAATATCTGCTACTTGCTCTTCATAATTCTTATGAACATCAGTTATTTTCTTCAATATTACAATTTCTAGAAGTTTGCCTCTGTGACGCAATGGTTTTTCCTTAAAAATATTTGCTAAAAAAATCCACTACTTCTTTTCTTTGATCTTGTATGTATGTGTACACATATCTCCCTCCTATTGCAAATATTTACTTTGTTAATGTGATGTCTTTGTTTAATTTCTATTGACTTCCAAATGAATGGGTGAAATAGAATAGAAATATACAATAGAAATCTAGAATAAAACACAGATTTAAATAACAGAAGTTAAATAACACTTTGATCAACCAATATATTCGCCAGACGATAAATTTAGTATTAGTAATTGAAGAAACTTCCATTATCTGATGCAGTGTTCTATATTATGTGAAATTAACACACAAATGACAAAATTCAATTAGTTCAATACAGTTGTCGCTAGAAAATTTTAAACATACATATCATTTATTTCATGATCAATATATATATATATCTTACACTTTTAACATAGTGTATTATTAGATGATGGTTTAATTATAATTATTAGTAAACACAGTACATACTAGATAAGTTTCATGGAGTAAGGTATACAATGAACATGTTGAAAAAAAATAAATCTAACAAATTCATGTAATACATATAACAAGTTCGTAGTTTAAGACAATCTTATATTAAACATTGTGCAACGAACGTATTTGATATACTTACATACGTATTTATTATATTATATGTACGTATAACTTTTGGTGGGATATCCATAATTATTTCTAATACATTCAAAAGTTGTAGTTGTAGTTGTACACGTTGATATTTGTACATAAGTACAAATTTTTAATGGGACTTGTTTGAAGGTGTTCACATGCGTAAATTATACATAATACAGTTTGAACAATTGCACACTGGATAAAAGCACTTCTCACATAAATTATAATTGTACATATATGTATGTGTATTGTACAACTTTAAATGTAAGGTCACTTTTTTAATAAGTTTATGTATGCTTTCACACTCATACATATAACTAATTATTTCTACTTCCTTTATTTCATAAATACATAAAAGTATCTACATAGACTTTAATCACAAATTTATCGTATATTAAGTTTTTCTGAATTTTCTAGTAATCGTATGCTATACCATATTATATATATATAATTTTAAAGCATTTGGCTGTATATTGCATAAATCCATGTGTTTCTGACCACTTAGAATTTGGTAGAAATATTCATGTATGTATTCTTTACTAACAAATACATTAAAGTAGTTATTAAAAAGAAACAAAATTCACTGAACAAAGCAAGAATACAATTTTGTTCAATACATTGTTATGACAATGAAACAACATTGTAACTTCCATAAGAATAATTGTTAGTAACATATTGGAAAGATTATTGAATAAATCGAGCATAAATTTGAATAATTCACGAATGACAAGTATAAGTATTGGATACAAATAATAAAATATAATTTTCATCTTGATGTACGTTATGTGTATTACTTATAATTTTAAATAATATGCATACATACATTAATTATCATTTTCGTTTTTATATACATCTAGAAATAGTAATAGTTTTTGTTTTTTTACATGAATAACATTAATTAACAATGCGTTTAATATTAAAGGGAAAAGATTAAAAATACAGAAATACGCAATAGTATTGGCAATCATGCCGGCAATCATACTTGTCACAGTGAAGGGCAGACGTGCGCCCAAGAGAATAGCACGCACTTGTATCTACACGCACAGTTGTTATAGTCCACTCTATATAGGTAAGACTCTCGTTCATCCATTATAGGTATATAGTACCACCACCTTTAACGGATCGATAATTTCCAAATCTTAACAGCGTAAAATATGTCTTTCCGTATTCTTTAAATTTAAACATTTCAGGTACTTTCAGTAGTGTATCAAATGAAAACGAAATATTCTAGCCTAATCTATAAAAAGCTGTCGGTTTCTAAAAAACATCTTTGACTACCTACACGTTCTTACTTTTAACATTTCTGTATAATTGTGTTACTTATCAGAGATTTCTACACTTTATCTTATAATAATTTGATAGGATGTATTTTGATTTCCAGTCTACAATACTTGATAGTTCTAAATATAACAAGGAAATCTTCATGTGCGGTAACGTTATCAGAAATCGTTCTACCAGTTGTAAGTTGGTGATAAAGTAGTTCTATAGAATTTCAATCGAAAAAAGTGGTCTATATTTTTCGTGAATTATAAATTCTGTATTGCTTTTCATCTTACTATATTGTCGTTATATTCATGTTCCTTTTATCATTCTATACAAATTTTACAATTAAGAAACGTAAATAATATTAACAAATTCGGTTGAAAATGAATTGCACAATAAATTGCGATAACTAAAAAATTCCTAGGCTGAGAACAGAGAAATCTATTGTAGATAGATAGATAGTTAGCAGGGAAAACATTTTTTTCAAGTTAAAAATTTAATTTTGTTGACAAAATTATACTTCTCAAAAACTGAAGGCGATGAAGATAAGGGACTTTCGAATTTGTATTCTGCGCATCGAAGTCGGTAAGAGCGCCTATTGGTCGTCAAAATGTATAATTGATGTTGTACCGTGTGATTCATGGGCCTGATATGGAATAGTCACACAATAAATACATATCTATGTGTACATAATGAAATAAAAATGCATAACTGAGTATATGTACACAAATATAGTCGATATTATACCCTATGTCAAAACCCTATTTCCCCTCAGATTCGCCAGATTAGGACTTATCTCCCCACTTTACCTTCTTCTTCTACGACGCTATTCCCCTACGTTTGTGCCACGGCTCGGTCACGTGACACGTGTCGTCCCTGTCGTGCATGTATCACAAGTAAATCGTTTTATTAACTATAGTTGTGTTCGTGTAATATTTAATTACACACCATTAACTAACTGATTTGCAAATCGTCATTTGGACGAATTTGCATTTCCTTAATTATGAGCAAACTTTCACAATTTTATTTAAATGTTTATGAATTAAGTTACACACAAATAATATTATTTATTGAGTATTTATTTATTAATGTCTGGTAATCCATATGTTGCGATTTTTTTCGCTTTTTCTATAATTTACAAAATTTTGTTTCCTCTCCATCACAGGACCAGTGTCGCCAGATGAGGGGAGGGAGCACGAATTGAGGGGACAACCGTATGCACGGCATAACGTGTCACGTGACTGGGCCGCGGCGGAAGCGTGGGGAATAGCGCGGTAAAAGGGGGAGTTAGAGTAGGAACACAAGTCTTGATCTGGCGACACTGAACAGGACTGAAACACAATTACGCTACAGTTGACAACTCCGTGATAGAATTGAACGCTTGGGTTCAATTTTTTTAATATACCGAAAAAACATTATGTTCTTTACTTAATCCTACTATCCTATTTAATAATGAAACACCGGATTTTATGCATTCATGACAAAAATAGGTAGGTAAAACACAAAACCGTGAAAATATTAGAAGATTTGAAACATACTATTATACTATTATGAGGAGGAATAAATGTCTATATATAGCTCCTGTTTCTTGCAATTAGTTAAGATAATTTTTCGCACTAAGAGCGGAACTAACCTTGCTCTAAGAGCAAATATCAGGCAAAATCGGAGTAAACCTTGCTGTAGGAGGGAAAACGGAATTAAATTATTAAAAATACATGAAACTTAAAATTATATAATTTAGAAGTTTAAATGAAATTCTCTGTTCCCGTTTTGCTCCAAGCATGGTCTTGGTAGCAAAATGACGATCTTTTTCTCTCAAAGTATAGGTTTGACTAACTGGAATAGTGCGCAGTGCATAATAGAGTCATAAGATATAAATGAAAGATTTACTGATAAAAATCATGAAGTAATCTATAGAAATAAAATGTCGAAAATATTCCATATTCATATCTACATATACACATAGGCTATATCCTTTTACTGCACACGATCGTACAGATTGTTTGACACTGGATAAGGCGAAAATAAGGCGAAAATCAAGAATGAGGAAATTGAAGTTTCGGTTTCATTTTACAAATGTTAAAAATAAAAAATTTCTTTGTATTATGATGATGCGCCGATACCGACGCACCTGAATCAGGACTGCACGAATATTGGATAGCGGATAGGATACAGTGTAAGAAACAGAACAGAGTCTAGTTTTACACGCTGCTTTTGGCGGACTTAAATTTTTAATAGTTTGAAAACGAAACCGCAACCGTAGTTTTGTCACTGTTGATTTTCGTATTTTTTCTTTGGCTTCTCAAATTATACCAATTATACAAATTATTATATCTGTAAAATACCTACTGTGCACTGTTGAATGTATATAACGATACATTGCGCAGTTGAATAGACATACCTTTTTTTTCATTTAAGAATTTGATTATTTTGTAAATGAAATCTCTCCTAAATATTTTTATTTCATATTTTAGACTTATATTTCTAACAAATTATATCTAATTACAGTTATATGTATTGCGAGTACCAATAGGTGACAACATCGTTGATATCTTTTTGTTAATACACTTTTATCTCCGCCATCATCTTGAAACGTTTGCCTATTTGGAACTGGTTATGAGTTATTGTCACATCTGAAAACTATTTGATTATATAGATAACGATAGTCATTACGGATTCAAACCGTTCAACAGTAATACTAATACGATTTTTTAGTATTTTGACCACTGATTCAACGAAAAAATTTTGTTACATTTTTTATTACATTTCTATAACACTATACTGTCAATATATATGACAAGATTTTCTTGATCAAAATGTGACTAAGCACGCTATTGATTGAACAACGTGTGTCAGGAGTATGTTATACACTTATTTAGGCTGTTCGAATTTTCGAATATTGCCAAACTATCGGATATTCCTTTTCGTAAGTATCAATTGTTGTTCGTGTAGTATAATATTGTTCGAGTATGTCAGACTACTGGGAACTTCTCCGAAAATATATATTGAAAAGAAAAAAGTTCTTTATATTCTATTACAATTAAGTAGAATTGAAAGGATTCGCAAACAAAAGTAAGGCAAATGAAAAATGAGAGATTTTAGAAGTACGAAAATGGTTAGTTTTTAATCATTACTACATTCTCGTAGAGAGTCGGATAAATTCTGATGAGCACCACTGTATGTAGCAGTAAGTAAGGATTCCCCCCCCCCCCATCTTACGGATGCTTAGTGTGTGTATGTTCCAACTTATACATTAAAATACAACACACTACACAAAAATTGCAAGACCGTGATGAACTAAACGAATCTAATGTATTTTATTTTCTATAAATTGCATATGAAAACTACAACGATGGTCATCAACAAGTTCCTTTAATTTCAGTTGTTTAATAAATATTTAATATTGAATCGGTCACATTTACTGAAGTGTATAACTACCTGCGTCGTTCTGGTTACTGTATATATATTTTCTTAGAGTCGCAATTTTTTACAGAATACTATAACTATATTAATGTATATAAAACAGAATGAAATGAAATATTTTCAAAAGTATTGTCATTAAATACGTTTAATTATCTATCACGTATTTACATTATCCTATTACAAATACAGTAATAAGAAATTTTTAGATAACGTTACATACGAATTTATGTACTTACTATGTCATGTTAAATTTTTTTCGAATTGAAAAATCATATGTAATACTTATATGTTAAAAATAAATTATATTTCAAAATATTTAAATAAGAATAAAAGTAACACCATCAAATATTTTTCTTTATTCTTTATGTACCTACTTACCTTTGACTTTATCTAAAAAATGTGAAAGGGTCTTTTTGCACGTATAACTGTGAATTGGGTTTCGATGAGCGCATCAGCAGCACTGTGCCCTCCAAATCTGGGGGAGTAGCGCCGCTCGCGGGAATAGCCCACCAGCGGAGCGGTACTCGCTCTGCCCGTTCTGTGCGCCAACGAAATATCTTCGTCTAGACTGAAATATTTTCCGGGCACCGAACCTACAAAGTAAGTTTTCAATTTCTCTTCTTTCACCGTAGTGCACCGTTTATATTTTGGCTATTAATGTTTTCAAACCTTTCGGAAAAGTGTTCATTTGTTTCTGATTTCTTAGTTCCTTAGATTTTACGTTTTACAATCTGTTATACATGTATATATATACATATACATATATATATAGAACATATGTATGTGTATGCATATATATCTATATATATGCATATATATAGACATATATATGTGTATGCATATATATGTGCATATATATATATATATACATATACACGTATGCATATAACAGGTATATATACATATACGGGTACGTATGTGATGTGTATACATGTGTGCCTATGTGTGTGCAAGTAGACTTTTGTGCGTGTACATACATCTACGTATAATTTATATACACATACACGCATATAATATATATGTATAAAAATACGCATACATATAATTAGGTATCTATCTATATATCTGTATATCTATCGTCCAAATTGTATTGCTGTACTTTACACCTTCTACATATTGCTATATACATATATACAGATAAATACGTGGATTGTACATTTAGATACACGTATTGTGTACAAATACACGTAATATGAAAATATAAAGTCTCTAAGCAGTGTGTACGATACGTTTCTATATACATACACCGATATATACATTAATATTTTATATGTATGTAATATACAGACTAGAAAAATTGTCTTTAATTGTATTTGCATAGACGTTTAGTTGGAGGACACACACACACAACATGTATGTAGGAGATAGTATACGTATATATTTCTGTGCAAACATTATTTTCGAAAGTACAAATTATATCTTTTTGTTCCACTTGATACCATCATTCGCATTGTTATTATCATTTGCCATTTTTTATGCACAGGTTTGTTCAGTAACATGTTTTTGTGCTATTGTTATATTTCGAAGTAAAATTACTGAAATATTTGTGAGTTTATTACAAAAATGATTGGCATTAATTGAAAGGATTTACATTTTCATGTTTTGTGTGTGTTTACGATAGTTGGATAAAATATATCGCTTTATGCCAACTCCAAATTTCTTATATCCACCAACATATACAATTTATCGGTAGATTTGAATACAGATTATTACTTCAGAAAAAATAGGTCATCTTCATGGGTAAATCAAATTCAATGCAATCTTCCCAAATATTTACTAGTTCATTTGCTTGCATTCATTATTATTCAGCAATATTTTATAACAGAACATTTAATACAGAAAAAAGTGTTGTATTCGTTAATAAGCATTTATAACAATGACAATATTGCACGATAATTAAATGTTTTATATGAATGAACAAAATTTTAACGTGATTCCTTAATAACGCAAGAAAATTGTTTGTCGCATAAGTTCGGTTAAATTTACATGTGCACAATATCTAAAAACTTGATTTGTTTTATTCACTTTGATACTAAAAATATGCATATTGTTTTATTCACTTTGATACTAAAAATATGCATATTGTTTCTTGTTTCTTCATAGGAAATTTCATATTCTATTTTTTATAAATGGTACTATAATAGCAAGACTCGTAAGAAATCTTACGACATTAAAAAACTGCGTACACCCTTATTCCATAATAATGGTTTCAAAACTTATTCAAATAATTATGTATTATCTTTTTAGAGAAAAGAGTAATCAAATTGTCAAAGAAAAATCAATAATTACTTTGTCTTTTAATTTGTTCTGCATTTGTTCTGCTAATCAGCTATGATTAGCATTGCATTCATTGTAGACGTAGACAGCTTGAAATATCTTGGAAATTTACGCTGTATGTAAAGAAGTTCAACATGACTATACATGTTTTTAGCTCTATATAGTAGAGGTTAAGATTTTAATAGGGTAGATTACTGTTTGAATTCTTATTGAATACAAATACTATGCTATATAATATACTATATTTAATGTAGTCTCATGTAATTTCAGGAAACTATATATTTCTATTTGTAGAATTTATACGCAGCGTTACGGATTGTAATAGTAAAATGTATTAAATGAAACTCATAGTTCATTTTATGAAATTGACAACACTATTCATATTTTCAGAAGCATTGCAGATCAAAATAATTTTCAATCAATTAGGATGATTACAAAACAATGCTGTTACTTGAAAGACTAGCATATTGTAAAGTTAGAACAGATTTTTTTTCAATAGTTCCAAAGTGTTGTATGTTATATGTAACAATCCTTTTTGTACCACAAAACTAAATACCTTAGTTTTTCAATTATTTACCTAAGTTTTTCATTATGACAATGCTGCTAGAGACCCAATATGATAAACTTATATGCAATTGTAATATTTATAAAAAACTCATTATAGTATACCAATTATAAAAATTTTATTTTATTAGTTGCATAAGATGTAAATGATATTGAAAACAAAACAATATGTAAACAAAGTAGTGCACTAAAGAATCAAATGCTCAAATAATAGATGGAAATACAAGTTTCCTGCTTGTTCTACCGATTTGTAATGCTATACATCTTATACGTAATGTGATAAGAATTACTTCTACTAGTACAATTGTGTAAACGTTGTGGTTTTTATGTAAACTTATTAATATCGGTTTTGGTTCTTAAGACAGACACAAAGAACCTTTATTTCAAGTAATTGTTTGAAGAACTGAAATTTACAGCTAATATCTGTTCGATTACTCTTTCTCAGTTCTATATATCAATTCTTATGGTTATTAAATTGATTCTCTTATCAAATTTCCCATAGTTAATATCTCAAATTGTTATAACTGTATTTTATTGTATACGTACATATGCTTTATAAAATAGTTATAAATACAGGAGAAATATCTACACAGGGTATAAACAAACTAATGATCATCCATTCAGGTGGTGAATTTAGACCTTTGAATTGCTGGACATTTGTAAAAGAAACATGTTGCAAATTTGTTTAGAACAAAGAAAATTGTTGTTATACATTGTTTACATCAATACCTTCTACTCATCGGAAAGAGAAAAAATTTGAAAGGAACCATATGTCACAAACAAATAGTTATAGAGGTATAACGTATATGTATAACTCTGGACAGTTGAATTTTTTAAAAACTTTATGAGCTTATAGTTCAATAACTATTTGTTTACGACATATGGTTCCCTTAAAATTTTTTTCTTCTCGATGAGTGGAAGATGCTGATATAAACAATTCTCCTTCAATAATTTTATATTGTATATTTGATTCAGTAGAATCTTAATCACTTACAAATATCTTAAATATTTATTTTCACGCATCTCTGTAATGTTTAGCCTCTTGTGATACCCGACTCCATGTCGGGTTCACAAATCTCAATTATTACATATTAAATTCTTTTTACTTTATCTGACATTTTCTCATGTAAAATCATATTAAAATTTTAGTTCAGTATATGAATATTTCTAGTATCATGGAATATTAAGAGGGTGTTGCAGAAAATATATAATTATGTTCAATATGTTATCAATATACATTCTAACCCTTAACGCTCCGTTGGCTGCACTATGGAGACATTTAACATTTGTTAATTAATGCTCCAGTTAGTTTTTAAACAAATGTTAGATGTCTCCATAGCAGAGCCAACGGGGCATTAAGCGTTAGAATATATGTATATTGTTAACATATTGAATATAACTATTATTATCGATAGGCATTGTGATTGAAATACATTCATTGTGATTACATACATTCAAAACCTAAAACTACCATGAAGTAGAATTTATATTATATAAACCACTATATTGTATCCCAGTGCATAATATTCATGATAAGTTGTTCGAACAAGTTCTGAGAATTCTTTAACTGCTGCAAGTTTATCATCAGCTTTTTAGTACCTATCTGTTGCAGTAACACAATGAAAATGTAAAGGTGTCAAAATAAATAAATCACAAATAATTCATATAATTGCTGAATCATGGAACACGTAACTATTGAAAACATAATTTGTACAACTGAAGGAAACTTAATATAGTATTCTTTTTTTGCTTTTTACCTTTTACTTCCTAAACAATACTAGTATTGAAATGAAAGACATTGGTTTTATAAAACTTATTGTTAACCTAAACAATGATTATCGTGTGAATGTTCTCTGTTGCATTGAAGCAAGATTATAACAATCTTAATACCGTGTAATATAGTTCCAGGCCCCACAACAATACTGACGCTTTAAGATGTTGTGTTAATTTTATATAGTATTTAGATTATGAAAGATATTGAACATTCAATTCACAACTAGAAACTGTTGATCAGAAATAGAGAGGAAATTGCATTTACTTAGGAAATGTATTAAAAATTAAAGAACGATAATTAGATGACATAGAATACATTAACTTCATAAAACATCAATTATGTATTTTGTTTATTTGAATACAATGTTATAATATTCGTTTCATAGTGATATAGAAGTTTCTTGAGAATTGGATTGCTAGGACTGTTTAAGCCTACGTATCGTATACATTGAGAGGAGCAACTCGTATCTAAAAATAAGTCCATATTTGGACATTCTTTTATATGTAGAAACTTTCGGTGTTATGTAGAAACTTTTTTTATGTAAAAACTTTCTTTCCGTGTTTTTCTAAAATCTTCAGTGTATGTTATTGTAAATTTTCTAAATTAGGAAAGATGTTTTTTGTTTAAAAATAAAGTACTTATCACAAACGAAATATAAAGTAGCGTCCGTTGAATCTGTACACAATAAAAAAAAAAAAAGAAACAAAAATCAAACGGTTTCGTAGATGTAAAATAACAATAAAATAAAAATAAAATTGCGCAGTTGTTGAAACTTATTTCACGAAGAAAATGCAAAATTGACTGAATGGTGGAACTTCAACATGTTAGAGACAGATCCTCATGGGCCCACGATCGTTAGGTATATGGCAGATTTCAAAGCGGTCGTAAAAATGTCAAGTATGAAGTTTAGAAAGGCGTCACGTCGCGCTGTGCCGTGCCGCGCCGCGCGCCGTGCGCCGCTCGTCGAAATCGAGCTCGAGAGTTGATGACATCGAACAAGTCTCGCAACATCAATCGATACCGATTCTTCCAAAGTTTTCCACTGTTTTCTCTGTTTCGAGGTTGAATTCGAATTGTCAACGAAATTGTTTTTAAAAAAAGCATAAATTTTCGTCTTCGTCCAAATACATTGATTGAATTTGATAATATCATTACTAGGTGGATTGAGGTTAGTCAGTGTGGTATGCATTCATATGCGGGGTATTGCGTTTAACTGGAAACAGTCGAATGCCTCGACCGAAACGAAGGGTCAAATTAACTTTTTTTTTATAATATACATAGCTCTGAGGTGAAGACTGCGATCTACTACGTATCATTTTATGCAGTAGAATGTTGTAAATTAGATTCGAAGTAATCAGATTAACAAACTTTATCGAATACAAGGACTGAAAAGGTTCTGAAAATATAATTTTCAAACTGTTATGCACCTACATGCAGTGGTGAACAAAGTATTCGTACACCTTTTAAAAACGATTAACTTTTTTAAAAATTGGACCAAACGACTTGAGTTTTTTTGAGATGTTAGAAGGATTAGTTTAATAGGTAATATGTAAATAATTTTTATTAAACATTGCTATTGATCGGAATTTGCGAAGAAAAATGTAAAGGTCACGATTTTTAACTTTTTTTATGTGTGCCTGTAATGAAAATTTAAAACATGCCTTTCGTATATTTAAGTGCACATTATATACATACGCATCATACAAATTTATTTATTGTAATAATTTTTTAAATAATAAATATATATTTAATAATGAATATGTAAATAAAGGGTATAGTAGAATAAGATTGAAAATGCTACTGGATCGTTTGATAGGATATCACGAAAAACTACGTTGTGTAAAATTTTAAACCTGTACAATCTCGATCGGGAGGGTAGTTATGGGATAAAATGAAAATTCCAAGTAGGTATACTGCAATTAATTCAGATTTTTAAGTATAATATCCTGGTTGTAAAAAATCAGAAACCTTAAAAAAAAATCTGCATTCAGATTCTGAAGAATCTTTCTTATCGAGTGCCTTTTGCTGCTAGTTTCGCTCACGCGTGAAATTCGATTTTTGGCAACAAATCGTTTTTGTTAATGAAATTTTAAGGTAGTTTGCATACCCAAAGGATACTGTATACCCAGCGTCAAAAAATTATGATCTACATGTAAAAGTTACGTCGTTAACACTACATTTACGACCCGTTAAAATGACGGATTCTAATATTTTTAATTTACAATTATTAAGATTCTAAACATACATCCATGAGGAATTATTAGAAAAATTTATTTCTTTGGGTATATGTTATTTAAAAAAAAATGGCTAAAACTTTGGACAGCACATTCTTATTATTTTTATAAAGTAATATAATATAGTCACTCTTAGTGCTCCGTAAAACTAGTGTTAATGAGTATACAGGATTTCAAAGAGAAGGTATAGTTGAAGTGGGTTGGGGATAATGTGGCGAGGGGATGGATAGGGTTCGACCATACATGCAAAAATCCATGATAAAGTTGAAAATCCTGGTCGGTTTATGATCATTTATTAAATAACCCAGATCTACAAGAATATGATTACTTAACTTCTAATTGGTACAATTTGCGATTTTTTACTGTCTGAGTAAACTTTAGCAATTGAGTGAGCAATTGAATGACGATGTGGTTTGGTTTAAACTATAAGCATATGAGAAAATTAAAAATTCGGTGTAATAGTGTACGCGGCTTTTCGAAAACGACTTTCAGCACGAGCCAGTTTGCGCAGACTAGTAGAAATCCAAATAAAAATAATAAAGAAATTGTTTAATTATGACCCCCAACATTAAAAACAATAATTATCAATTTGATTCAATAGACGAAGGTAATGTACAATACAAAATTTTATTGAGTTAACGTGTGTTAGCTAAAGCGATGGATTACGAAAATTTTCATTCGTTTATAGTTCATACCAAACGTATCCCACTCAACTGCTAAAGTTTTCTCAAACAGTGAAAAACCACAAATTGTATCAATTAGAAGTTAAGTAATCATATTATTGTATATCTGGGTTATTTAATTAATGATCATAATATATAACGCAACGAAACATTAAGTTTTGAGTCTACACTTCTTTCGCACTTTATGCCATCATTTCCCAAGGGAACGTATGCCATCATTTCTAGTGTTGCCAGATGAAAGGAAAAAGTCTCTCTCCGCCAGTATCAGATTAGTCACGTGACATTTTGATACATGCACGGCAGAGACATTACGTGTCACGTGACTGGGCCGCGGCGGAAGCGTGGGGAATAGCGCGGTAGAAGGAGAAGTTAGAGTGGGGACACAAGTCTTGATCTGGCGACACTGTTCACCATTTTTTCGTGATGTTCATTGAGCAATGAATTTTCCCAATAATTTATAACGATATTAAATCTTGTGGCTACCGCATACATGGTATAAGAACGGCTGGTATAGCCGCTCGGCCACTGCTCGTACCGCTCGTCTAGTGTCCAAGACGGTATATTACGCTGCAGCGTTCACTTCAAATCATTTTAATTTCGTCAGTATAAAAGTATTCGTTTTGTTAAAAACACATCAGTAAAGGATACATTTGGGGCTATATCTTCATTTGTTTCAAATTTTTTAAATTTTCCTTGTTATAAAAATATTGAATTTTTTAAAAACAATTGTAAAATAAATGGTGGAAAATACAATTTTTTCAACTGGACACATTTTTATTAAACACTTTTATGTTTCCACTATAAACTCCTAAAAACTCATTTTCATCGGTTTGTTAGCTCAGCTGTCATAATTTAATTAAGAAACGGTTGACACTTTTTTTTACACAGATGTAAAATCAACAATTTTTAAGACCGAAAAATATTTCGAGATTGGTTCATATGTTACTAAAGGCTACAACATACTCAAATTTGAACAAAATCAGAAACATTACTCTGAAAAGTTTCCGAGTTCGCGTGGAATAACACTGAAAGAAATTAGTTGCAAATCTTAAATGTAATGTATAATATATCTTTTAAACTTATAAAATTTTGTCAAAGTATAATTTAGTTGGACGATGTCGTCGTTCAGGTAGTATCTACTCCTATAACATAAATTTGTTTCTAGTTACGTGTTACGGTTTTCAAAATTTTCAGTAGGACATGTTTCGAACTTTTAAACAAAATAACTTTCTTCTATTATATAAAATATAATTGTTCATTTTAGTGGAGATTTGTATTTTATCAGTTAGAAAACCAAATGTTGTTACTGTTACTAGCATCCAAGTATTAATATTGTCTTATGATATTACTAAATAGTAAACTAAATAGTAATTAATTAATTTCATTTTTCTTCCAGATCTCCACTGGCATGGAGCTAGGAGCACATTGATAGTGATAGTCTACAAGGTGGGTAATTATATTTTTACTTTAGAAATTAGATTTTTACTAGAAAATGCCAAAAATCCAAGTTTTAATATTAGGTATTTCTTTGGTTCAAAAGTTATGCGTGTTTAGAGTTCAGCGATTTTAAGCGTTTTTGACATATGAGGGCGTTTCTATGTTGGTATGTACTCAATTGCGCGCGTCGTCTAACGAGCGGAGCCGCTAGGTGGCACCACAAGCACGAATGTGAAGTTGATAACATACCTTTGCAAGCGTAGTCCCCCCTCCCCCCGGCCGAACCTAACCCCGACCAACCTTCTTGCGGCTCCGCTCATTGGAAGATGTTTGAGTACATACCAATATGGCGAGGCCCTCACCTGTCAAAAGCGCCTAAAATCGCTAAACTTTAAACACGCATAACTTGGAACCAGTGAATTCCTAATGTACAAACTTGGATTTTTTAGATTTTCTTGTCAAAATCTACGGGATTATATAAAAAAAAAAGTTAAAAATTTCTGAGTTCTCAAGATGAAGTTTAGTCCTCTATTCGAGTGAGAGTGTGGTGGCACAATCACACCCGAAGGTCACGATGTATGCCTTGATAACGAAAAAAATGAAGCTTATATGTAATTAGTCAAGCGTGTGATGAACGATCATTCTAGCACGCTAGACCCCTTAGAAGACCTACCTTTTCGTTTTCGTGGCCTAATTAGTAATTTTCGGCAGCATGTTAATTGATTAAAGAAATAATTAATCAATGTAAGTATGAGAGTATGTGAGTATGTGTTGTATGTATGTATTGTAATAGTTATGTTACGAGTCGGAGAGTGAGCCTGAACTGGAAGTTAGCCGGGGGTTTTTATTATAAAATTGTTAGTTAAGGAAATAGATACGCTAACGAATTGATGTATGGTCAATATCAGGTGCTGTAGGAGGTTGGTTGTTGTGAACGAACCGAAGCGATGGACTGCTAAGGGCACGAGTCAGGGGTTGAAAACAGTTATGGTATCGAATCCGGTTCTTGAAACGAGAACCGAAAAAATGGTATAAATAACTGTTATGAGAATATCTGTTACGGTCACGGTTCTATAACTGTTATTTTTCGGTTCTGGATTTCGGGTTCGGTTTCGGTTCTTCAGTTTGGAACATTTATTATTTATTTATATTCGGCACCGTATTCGGTTAACGCAATGTGCATGTTTGACCTTGCCGCGGTCATCGATTGTCGTGAAACTTTTGGTTTTATAACAGCAGTCAACAGAGAATTCATTTTTACTTCATATTAAAAGCGTTCTATTATTATTTATAAAATTATTAATACTATTATGGCTGAATTTCACTGTCTGGGACAAAAAAATGTGCACTATTTTTATACAATCCTGCAGATTTTGACGAAAAAATACAAAAAATCCAAGTTTTAATGTGAGGAATTTATTGGTTCAAAAGTTATGCGTGTTTAAAGTGGAGCGATTTTAAGCGATTTGACATCGTCCAATGAGCGGAGCCGCGGTGAGGTTGGTCCATGGGAATTAGGTTCATGTGGGGGGTGGAGAGGGCCGGCCTGATCACGCTTTCAAATCTACGTTAACATTGTGGCGCCCTTACCTGTTAAAAACTCTTGAAATCGCTGAACTTTGCACACATATAACTTTTGAACGAGTAGACGTTACGTTTTAAAACTTGCATTGTAGGAGTTGTCATGTCAAAATCTACAGGACTGTATTAAAAAAGTGCAAAATTTTTGGTCCCAGAGGGTGAAGTTCAACCCTAGTTATCATTAGTTGTAATAACTAAATATAAAATTAATTATTGTTAATTAGTAATTAATAATTAGTGTCACTGTTAACAATAATCATATTTGTATACAAACTCGTACAAAGGAGAAGTATTACAATGGGCAGGAAAGAATGCGATATTGTCAGAAAATATTTCGAAATGTTCGACGACGACAGAAAATTATGATGTTCAATTAAAAACGGCACGGCAATGATTTCATTATGTAAAGTTACTATTTTAATGTAAGTCTAAATGTATTACTTCAATATGATAAAAATATAATATTTATAGGACCATTCTACTAATTTACTAAAACATTTGGTACTGCAGCATCCAAACGAATTTACAATTATTATGGTTGAAAATGAAGGAAATAAGAGAAATGCTACTGACGTTCATAACACTGAAGGATCATACTAAAAATGCAAACCTTGATTCAATGGATATATCTACCTTACAAATGTATCAAAAACAATATTTTTATATATTATATATCCCCGAATCTATTACTTTAGTGCATTTTTTTCGAAAAGACTAATTGTGGACGTACATTATTTTCGCGGTAAGCCACAGATACATACTAGATATTACACATATACCATACGTAGAACCGAACTATAATCGATACAGAACCAAAAAAACATCACTTGCAGAACCAATACGGGGCCGATACAGAACATATCGGTTCTGAAAAACCGAAAAATAACGGCTGTAGAACCGATATTACAGAAAAGCCCTGATCTAACAATTAAATTTATTATAGTTAGAGGCCGAAAATCGTAACTTAAAATAATTGCGACAGGCAGGCTAGCTCATACTAGCAGTTGATTTCTGTCAGAATCCCTTCTACAGTGAATCTGCTTTATACGTCTTAATCTCGGGTTTTGTCGTGCTCGCGGAAATATTCTTTGACGAAGTTCCGAACAGAGAAAAGGACAGCGATAGTCTCACGTCTTTTACAGCCCACCGCGGTCCGTAAACACGTCGTAATTCGTGTGTTACTATACGTTACATGCCAAAGTCATGGGGGGAAAATGCTGCCGACGAGACCTTACTATTCTTTGATCCAGTGCCGAACGTAGAAAAGGACAGCGAAGCTCGAGAACTTTATTTTTATTATTTTTTTATGGAACTTTCACTAACATATTCGTGGTATTTTTCTGACTAAAATGATACCAAACACGATATAATTCTGATCATATTTACACTAATTTTCTGTTAGTGTAATTTAATGGGAAGTAACTTTCATCGTTAATTACATAAGTAAATATCATCGGAATTATGTCATATTTGAAATGGTACGGAGATTCTTAGAGCCCCCGAGGTCTAGACAAAAAAGCCCATAAGATGCAACGTCTATACGGATCTCAAGTCTTTGGTTTGGGTTAGATTTAAATATGATTATACAGGGTGTTTGGGAAATCGTGGTACAAACGGCAAGGAGATTCCTCACATAAAATGTAGTCGAAAATAAGGAATATAGTTTTTTCATACGGGGCTTCACTTTCGAGAAAATCGAGTTTGAAAATTTGTTAGGCACGTGTGTACTTGGACAGAGTCTGCTTTGTTCGCTCTAGCCTGCAATTTCTATTGCTACTTGCATCTGCAAACAATATCGTTTAGGATATGGTATGACTTTAATTAATAACAAGGAGTCTGTACAATGATTATAAACACAAGGCGTCTTATAGTCTTATAGCATTTTCTGTTGCTAATCTTACAGTTAAACGATTTCGACGATTCCAACTGCTACGTATCTCACTTTCAATTTCGATTAAATTAGTGAGATCGTTCAAAATCGTAATCCACAGAATTTGTATTGTATAAGGTTTATTACTAGACTGCGGATTTTACGCATTTATGGTAAAAACGAGTATGTGGAACACAAAATAAAAGAAACAACAAATGAATTGCAATTGATGCAGACAATTTTTAATTTGCATAAAGATCGCCGCAGTCTATTTACGACACACGATATAATCAGTCTTCAATTCACGTTATTATCACATGAATTGCTATTTAGTTGAAAACCAAAACCCTGGGAGCACACGTTTTTACATCTTGACCTGTAAATATGTCAGATTGTTAGTAGATTTTTTAATGGGGAAAATGGGGCAAAAACAGGTTTTTCATTTGTTTCCCGCAACTACCGTTTCGGACGTGTTATCGGACTGAAACTTGAGAGAATAGATTCTCTTTTGATAAGATATCGAACGAGCCATTTCCGAATTTTGTTTGCACATTTGAATGAGCACAAAACTGGTACATCTTTTTTATTGTCCAGCGCCAATGCATAATGAATGTATTATATACGATATAAGATTTAAGAAAGAAAGCTCTCTTATAGTACGACTAAAGTGATTAATGAGTCCATTGTTTTAATTGTAGATCTTGGTTTCTATGCATTGCCTGCCAAAGAAGAACTGAGCCCAATGTTTCCACACAATTCTAGTTCACATGAGATTTCTACAGAAACAAATGCCTTCGTACAAAATTCCATGGTAAGTTTTGAGTGATTTCCTTATCAGATTTGTCTATTTATTACTTGGTGTAACGATTTTGTGATATTTATTAATTGTTCTTCTAATCGTAAGTACAATATAACACATGGAAATTTAAATTAAAGCTGTCACTTATGAGATACCCAGGTTACCCGTGAGATACCCGGGTAAACAAAAATTACCCGGGTATTCGGGTATTTCATAAACAGACTTCTGATCTTTACGCGAAATAAAAATTGTTTGCATCAATTGCAAGTAGCACAAGACATATTACGATTACTTATTTTTTTAACAATCTTAATAAATTTAAAATAATATATCAATGTTCTTAGATTCTTTTAATTTCTCTATTGTATTCAATTTCATCAATTCATGTTTACCATAAATACATAAAATTATTTTCTTAATGTTTACAAAGAAATCCGTGTTTAGTATTTTTCTACAAATATAAACGTATTTAATGTTTAAATAATGTATTATTATTATTATTACATAGAACCTGGACAACATATTAAAAAATCAGCGAGATTTATTTATTTAAACATATCTGTAATTTATATAATATCAAAATTTTTTTACTTAATGTTCATACTCAAATCTCATATTTCTACAAGTGTATATCCGTGTACTCTGCTGCTGACTGGTTATTGGTACATATTTTGTTAAATAACTCTGATCCTTGCAACTTCTTGCAAATGAAACTTATATACTATCAAAGTGTACTCTCTTACGAATACGACGCAATAAGAAACTTGGCCTAACTTTGCTAAACATTTTACTTATCCCCTATCTAAAGATTAGGGGAAAAAATAAAACTTAATTGTTTCATTTCAGGTCAATTATTATATTGCATATAAGTATTACAAAATTTTTTAAGACGAATTACAATTATACAACCCTTTAGCCAGCATTTTCTAAAAAGATTATTTCGTACAAACGTCTTTTCTTTATAAGACAATGTAAACAAGTTACGCTATGAACTGGTGTAGTATTTGATCTTCCTAATATTCGTTTACAGAATTCGCTTGCAATTAATTGCCTATTGAGATTTTTGAATTTGTTTTTGTAAACTGATTATTGAGACATTTTAACACAGTATGAACATAGTTTTGAATCAGTATGAAACAGTGACTTTTTCGTTTTTTGTCCATAGCTTGCAACACTGTGCAATAATAAACTTCCGAATAATTACCAAACATTTCTTTTAAACATACCTTTATTTTAGGAATTCTAGAGAATTCTACCTGATGAAAATGAATTTTGAATAAACTAAGAAAATGATATTTATTCGCTTGAAGACATGCGTTTGATGCTGGTCTGTCTCCTAATTTCTTTCTAGAAAACAAAGTATAATAAGAATAGTAACAGAAAACCTGAAAATTCCGATTTTGTTAAAACCTACTGTGTACTCATGCGAAAAATGGGACGACAAAGGGACTACAAATCAAAAGATATGCGCGTCAAATTCTAGGTGTTAATGCATAATAATTTTCAACATTTAAATAAGCAAAGTGATGTATTTGTAAGGTGTATTGTAAATGCGGGTGAAACTGTAGAATAGCTACCTATCCTTTGATTTCAATGATTTTTAGGTTTTTTCGGTTGTAGAGATTGATATTTTGAACAATTTCTTGCGAATTATTCGCGGAAAACTGTCGGTACCGCTACTGCGAATTTTGCTAACACTTGTGTTTATCGTTTGTGGACCGTATCCGTAAAACTCGTTTTTTATTAAATGTATGAATTTATTTTTAAAACTGTGCTGTCTATTTGCTGAATGTTCACTCGATTAATTTCATATTTACAAGTTATGTTTAGTATTAAAAGGTATTTTGAACCCCACACAAATTTTTTTGAAATATTAACAATTTTCTCTTAATTTTTCATGTTAACTGTTTATCAACTTTGATTCGATTTTGATGAGAAGTATGAAAACGGTACCTCTTGAATTTTTTGCATACTATTTCTGGACATATTAAACTTTAAGTAGTAATTAATCTTATTTCCTCGAACTTGCACGAATGGAAGAAAATTGTTGAAACGTAACGCGCTCACTTCCGAGGCGTACGCAACGGTAGCCGAGTGTATCGCGTGTCACCCTTATATCTTCTTCATGCGAAAAGGTACCTCTCTGATTTTTTGTACACTACATCTGCATATATTATGCTTGAAATAGCAATTGATTTGATTCGCCCATCTTAGCCCAAATCAGAGAAATTCATTTTTTAATAGATACTTTCTTAAAAGGGAACAACTTTTCCCTATTTACGTACCCGTCGCTTGGCTTTTGGTCTAGGCAACTACACCATATTATTCATACACACTCAATTCTTACCGCGACAATAACAGTAGTAACAGAACCAGTTTCCTGTAATGTACAACCTAGTTCAAAATTTTGAGTGACATTTCATTTTAACCCATATTCAGATTGCAGCAATTCCTAATTGACTGTTCCCACACGATACGATCTCACCGTTCGGGTTGTATCAATTAATTTATAATATTAAAGTTACGAGGCTCTGTTACTAACATATCCCAAGAGCTACCTGATCCCGTATCGGGAGTCCAATAGTGTTTCCCAACCTATCTTTCTCATATAAGACGAAAAGTTGAGGCACGTAAAACTATTTTTCGCCCATTTTTGTCGGTAACGTGGTCACTCTACCTTATCGCGAATCTACGGAGTCTTGGCTCTTTGAACGAAAAATCATAGTCAGCAGTGGGAGACAGCAGGTGAACTCCTGTTATATGAACCATGCGATTGTGTGAACCAACTTGTCTCTCGACAGGTTCATATAAATGGAGTTCTACTGTAGTTTTGGCCAGCTTTTCGAGGTAATGCCACACAATGCGGCCGGTCGCAGACTACTTTCGATACGAGAATAGAGCAAGGTTCACAACTGCACAACTGCATATGAGAGACTACAAGAAATGCCTGCTAATACGTTGACTGTCAAGGTGGTTACTACTGACCGGCCCTGGACTTTCCAACGACGCTGTCATAGTCATAGTTACGCAACCGAACATGGTGAAAATGCGTAAAATTCGCATATAATAACGTTTATTATTTTGTGAACAAAATTAATATCAGAATAGTGCTTTACATTAATAATTGTAAGTACATGTAAACATGTCAATATTTTTATATTTAGTATCATAAACTCAAATATACATATAAACATATGATGTGATTCTACATGGACAATATTACTCCGATGCTGGAGGAGGCAAAACTCACAAAACCAAATGCGTTCGGCAGTCCACGTGTTAATGTTATTGCTCAATTAAATGAAGTGACTGCATTGGTTTGGGTCAGGCTATGTGATAAACGCGCTTGCGTGAAATAATTATAGCAGGTATTTCTTGCAGTCGCGCATACACAATATACATATACATGTATATTTGTACATGAGATCTTTAAGCTGACTCACTCGATCCTCATGTCTAAACAGGGAAACTAAGCTTCTCGGAAACTAAGCGAGACCGCCATTGCCATGCAAAAGAAAAGTCGTTCAAAATTATCAGATTTATAGCATATCTAAAAATCATCGAAATCCGAGGGCAGGTAGCTGTTCTGCAATTTCATCTTCTTGACGTATTTTAGGTCTGCAATTCTGAAATACCGTATAAGACCAGCCAATAACGAACCCCTATTGACAAAGACATAGAGGAACCCCTATCGACAAATAGGGTAGTTTTCATCTGTCAGCGTTAATACGCGTTGTTACCGCTTGACTTCGTAACCTTGTAACATTAACACCCTTTCATCTTGCACTCTCTTAATTAGGTTGCTGATCCGAGAACAGCACACATTGTCAATGAAATTCTCTTATCGACGGGTCCCTCTCCCATATGACGTTTTCCATAGAATATACAGGATGAGGCACTAATTATTGCCACCTACAATAACTCCGAAAGTATGATAGTAGCAGAAAAGTTTTCCAAACAAAAGATGCATAGGATAACAGGGGTTGTAATATGGCGTTAATCTTTTTTTCCTAGGTGAAGTCATTTCAGAGATGTGAAGGTTACCTTTGTTTTTTTTTTTTAATATAATGCTTTGTTTTGGTACTTGTTTTCTGATAGCGGCTATTGAGACGAATCCAACGAGGTGCAACATTAAGGTCGTAATTCGTGTGCCCTATATGTAACATGCCAAAGTCACAGGGAGAAAATGCTGCCGACGAGACCCTACTATTATTTGATGCATGTAATATTCGTCTCGCGAATACGGGCTCTTACGGAAATTTAAAAATTGTAGGGTACATCGTGTGCCAATGAAACCATATAAAAGTGCTTGTATTCATTGGGATTGGCCGTTTTCGATGCCCTATCGGTCGTGAGAGGTGTCAACAGTATTCGGCTACTGTTAGATTCCTTCTATCTTCGACTGTGTTCAATAATAACAATTCGCAAGAAAGTTTAGTTCATGAGAATCATGTACGGGATCTCAAAGAGAAGATATAATCCAAATTAGTTGGGATTAGGTTTGTGGCTGGGCGGAGAAGGCCGGCCAGCAGGCCGGCCCGACCACGCTTGCTAGTCTACGTTATCGGCATGATCGCATACTTGTGCTGCCATCTAATACTCTGCTGCCGTCAAAAGCGCTGAAAATCCTCGCATTAAATCTTCGATATTTGGCATTTTCTCGTCAAGATTTACAGGATTATATAAAAAAGTTAAAAATTTCTTAGTTGCCAAGATGAAGTTTAAACAGAAATAAGGAATTAATAAAATAGATTATGCCAAGTTATTAAAAGTTTCGTTTGTGAATTCGATTATATCATCGGTAACGTGGTAGCACATTCATGAATAAGGCCGCCGTTCGAAACATTGGAATATAACCCACATATCAGTTTTCATGTACAGGGTGTCCCAAAAATGTTGTACTTGCTAGAGAGGGCTGATTCCTGGGGTGATTTGAAGTAAGCGGCTTTGCTAAGGAGTTATTAACGAAAAACACAGACCAATCAGAACACGGGTACAGCCTCGGCCAATGACAACGCCACGCTCAGTGAGACCTGTCTCCGAGTCGGAATCCGACTGCTATAGCCGCGCTCTGTTTGGTCCGTGCTTTTCGTTAGTAACTCCTTAACAATGCCGCGGAGAACATTTTCCCAAAGGAATTAACTTACTTCAAATCATTTGTACTTTCAACCTTGTAGTACTCCGTGTAATGAAGCGGATATAGTATTAACATCTGTGTCTGTACCGACCATAATTCGTTAAAACAATTACTAGATTCGTTTGTACCGATATATCTAACAATGCAATTGTAAAGTTCCATCGTCATTGGCTATTGACAGTTCGCGCTGCTGTCATGAGAGGAAAATTGTTGTGTACGGTTAGTTTGATCTAAAATCTAACACTGATTTTTTATATTTCTACAGTGATTATTTCTTTTGTTTCAGGGGGATGTAGTAGTATTAGGGAAAAACAGTCCGATAGGGGTGGGGAAGGGAAGAGAATCAGAGAATGCTAGGTACTGTGATATCGAATTCATAAACAACAACACGATGGTAAAACCTATAAACCATCTCAAAAATATCGCCGCCAATGACTTTTTAACCGTCCTGTCGGGTCAAACTGGTAAGTATACATATGTTTATTTCTATCTTATCTTTTTAATGGTAAAAGTTCAAAGCGATTATACAACGATTATACCCGATACATTCATTTATTGTTTTAAACGCATGGTTGAGCGTAGTGGTAGACATCGCTTAGAAATGTGTTGAGACAATAGAAGAGACGCGATCGCATTGATTGGTTTGATACAAAATCACGTTGAAGTTGGTACGGAAATGCCGGTAAGGTACAAAATGTTATTATGTTGGTATGGCAGAAAATGACAATAGAATGATAAATATTTTTTTTTGAGTCGTCAAAAATTGTTCTCCGAGACACGTTTCTAATGCAAAATGAGGTTATGTGCAAAATTTGAACTCAATCCGGTTCGACCGATTTTCGGAACTTTAGCCCAATTTTTAATTGACTAATTGCACCAATTTCAATGTTTACCTTTACAATGTAAAATCGTGAAAGAAATAAAATAACTACACGAAGATATTCGTCACTACTTTGCTGTAAAATATTTGAAACGTACATACGTGTAGTTATCATAAATACAATTTATGTATAATCGCACCTTGTATAATCGCTGCTTGACTTAACCCTTTGCGTAAAAATGCCATCCCTGTGGCAATAAAAAGTGGCATTATTGTCAAATGATGTTAAACAAATTTTCATTACACTCAACGTGCTTTTGTTAACTCAATTGATACATTTAGCTCTTCAGTGCATAAATAAAATAGAGATAGATATAGAGAAACTATATTTCCGATTGTAAAGGCATAATTTAAAAAATATTAAAAAAATACGTTTTTAAAGAAAATAATATGTATTACATTTTTTCAAGGCGCTTCTCGATCTTCGTCTCAAATATTGTTACTTATACGGCATACGCTCATCATACTCTACTCTACTTAACAGATCCAAGTCATTGGTTATTTTGATACATAAATTATGTGTATAAAGAACTATTCGAGGATTAATCTCATGTACACACTATATTGATTTAAAAAAATCCTAACACCTGAACTACATTATTTTCTTGAATCAAAAATTGATATCTTGTCTTCTAAATAATAGATCCATTCATTTTTTATACATATGCATTATTGTTTCTATGGCATGTAATCCAGATTTCTGAACTCGATGTCATTTCAAGTTTATAGTATGATAGATCTTCGAACTTTTCTCAACATCGAAAAGTGCATTGTGTCATTTAAGAAGACAGCTTATTGTTAATTTTTGAGTTTTTATCGAAAAAAGCATTTTGGTAATTATATAGAAAATACGACACCTCACAGATTTCAATGACCATGATATGTAACCTCAATGTCATCTTTCTGAACAACTTTTCCCTATACACGTTACCGCCGCTCGGCCTTAGTTTCCGAGACATTTCTAAAAAAAAACATATTAAGTTCATACATCAAACTCCGCCATTTTAAACGAATTTTGATTAAGTCTGGGTTAGGATTTTTGGGTAGGGGTCACCCGAAAACACGTGTTCGGTCAATTACAAAGGGCAGAATTCGCAGTAGGGGATTTCCATAGTTTTTTGTAAATATCTCGCAAACGAAGGTCGAGCAATTTGGAAACCGTCTTTTTCAACAAACATTCTTATAGCGCCGTTACTATCACTATTATAACTTATGCAAAATAAATCGATTTTCTCGACCTTTTACATCGGGTTTCTCCTCTTAAGTTCAAACTCGGCGTGTCGCCGGGACTAGCATTATCCGCTACACAGAGCTAGGAGGTTGTTGGGTTGGACTTTTATTCTGTACTGTTCGTGCCTCACAAGAAGTCTCGCGGGACGGCATAAGGACAAAGGCGGGCCTCGCTCGCTCCGCTGGTCCCCACCATTGACACTCCAGTACAGTGAAATCTCGTTGTATGTCAGTACCGCCGTTCTTTTCACTGACACTCATACGAAATCGGTGGTTCTCGCCGAGCGTCCCATTTGAAATACACAGGGCACGCTGGAAACCTAAGAGTCATCCCGCGTGAAAGTCATAAGAAACCTATGGCATACAAACGTGACTGACGTTCAAACGGAAGGAATATCCGTCTCCGATATAATGTTGCACGGAGAAGCGGACAGCGAAGCTTGAGAGCCGTCGTCGCCGAAGAGTGGGCCACTCACCGCGGTGGTGTGAGATGTTCCACTGACTTGGAAACGTGAGGTTGTCACTGACATACAACGAGATTTCACTGTAGTTCCAATGGTTAAGAGCCAAGGGTAGTCACGTGACTTTTGTAGAGTCAGCAGGTCTGTAACACTGTATAATTTCCGTTCACAGCCTCCAGCCACTGAATTAAGATCTTGGTCTTCATCCGACGGGTCTGAAGTCTGTGATTAAACTTGTCACATTTTTTGTTCTGTATTATCGATATTATGAATTTTGACGCCAGAAACGTGCTTCAAGTTTTTGGGTTTATTTCGCAGAGAATAAAGATAAAATATAGCCAAAATTTGTAGCTGGAGATATTTTCTAGTGCGCACTACTATCGATTTCATCCAGAAAACTCATCCAATGGCATAAAAATGATTGGATTCCACGGCATGCACATCGTTAATTGTTGACCTACTTCTATCGCTTATATTACCGAATATCTGCATAATCTCGTCAGCTCATGACCAGCGCGCGCTAGATTGAACCTTCCTCTTTTGAATGAGCCCTTTTCCAGCGAAAAACATTCGCATATAAGGACGAAAAGTTGAGGCACGTGAAACCATTTTCCGCCTATTTTTGTCGGTAATCTGGTCACTCTACCTTATCGCGAATCTACGGAATCTTGGCTCTTAAGCTCTGACGTCACACGCTACATAGTATGTGTGACCGCTAGGGTGGACGTTAGCTATACCTGCTGTAATTTTTTTTGCGAGATTTTTTTCACTTCTTCCCCGAAAATTGTGCCATTGTGTAAGAAAATAGTTCCTGCAAAAGATGAAATTGATCGGACTAGTGGAAGACGTAGCACATTGGCGTTGAAGTTGCGAAAAACATGAAATTTTATAGGAATGGGAATATTTGAAGGGAAGACCTTTGATTATGACTAAACGATCTTCTTGCGTAAAAATATTGATTATAACAGTACCAAAATGTAATATTTCCAACATAACAATTAACTAATTATCATATTTTTGTAAATACATATATATGCTACATTTTATGTATTTTATTTAAAGAACGAATTCTTTTAGTTGAATTCTTATACTAATTTAAAAAGTAGAGATATTAACGTTCAACATAAATATGTATATTATATTTAATCAGAGCAAAATATTTTTAACTGGATGTGGTGAATATTATACCATATGAAAGCGAAGGAATGAAAATAGAGGTATTGAGTTTAAATACTTTTTAATATATACAAGGCAACAATTCTAAAGACATTTTACAAATTTTTCATTAATGTAGTATATTAATTAATTTCATTAATGAATTTTCCATTCATTTTTCTAGCACTACAGTTTCGGGTGTTAGATACCACAAATGATTACAAAATTTTGGTAGTACTACGCGACTTACATCGTCTTTGATGGCACTATACGCGTATAGGTTTTTTAAAAACTCATAGTCTTGTCATGGAGCTTGGACTAACAACTCACGGTCTTGTCTTGTATTCATGATTTCATGTACAATTTACTGACAAGAATACAAATTTGACGTATTCTATTTTCTTCGTCCTTCGATAATGTAAATTGATCTCTAAATAAGAATATTTTTAAAGAATTATGTATCCTTCGCCATCCATCGAGCATGACGAAGTGCTCCTGGTCCTCGAAATGGAAACTGTGGAACGGTTCCATTAAGAGATATGATTACTAGTTTGAGAAACTCTCGATAGTCTTCATAAGTGACCCGTAACTACTTCATTTTCAACTTCTGATCTAAAATTAAATGTATTTATTTGAGACCGGAAACCTTGAAACCGTTTATTATACGAATGTTAGGTCCAGAAGATTTAAACATTGTTTCCTCAAAAACACCCCGCAAAACTATTAACAATTAAGAACTGGAATGCGTCGTTTTCACCGGTACTATGCTCCGCAAAAACGGACTTTGTTAGCTGGAAGGTGGCCGACAGAAATTCGTCAGGCCAATTAATGTGAAATAATCTTAATTCGTACAAAGTAGATTTGTGCTTGAATTATATTTTTGAAGGTATAAAACACTTAACTTAAATGTTCAGTGTATTCGTTACGTTTAGCGTGTATTTATTTCCATTTCAAAACTTCACATGCGATGTGCCATGTCTTCCCGACGTCCAATCAATCTAAAAATTTGTATGTATCATTTTTTCATGAAAAGGAACAAATTTGGGGGAACAGGGGGCGTGCCCCCAATTTTAATGGTCGAAAAGTAGTCCACCCTAGTGATCGCTTCAGCCGATAGAGGCGCTACAGTCGACAGTGCGTATGTAACGAGGGGTGCTCCTTGAACTCCTCCGATTAATCGGCTCCGTATTCCTTTTGTATTATTGGGAGGTGAAAAGAAGTGACTGGTAAGGAATGCGGGAAGGGCTCACACTCATTTTCGGCTCTAGCAAAATATTGGCGGAAGCGATCACACATACAGTGTATTCTCGATAAATGTCCAAACGCGGGTCCGGCTAGGGACATTTATCAGTCAGGAAATACTATTGTTTGACCCTTGCCGAACGTAGAAAAGACAGCGAAGCTCGACGGCCTCGGTCGCCGAGGGTTGTAAACATAATACGGATCGGGTATATCGGTCTGAGACCACTACTAATCCAACAACATCAACATTTGGTATCATTTTCATTAAAAAGATGCCACGAATATGCTGGTGAAAGTCCCATAAAAACATAATGAAAAATAAAGAAGTTTTGTTATTGAATTAGTAGTGGTTTCCTGGTTTCACACCGATATATCCGACCCGTATTATGTTACACTCCTCGGCAACCGAGGTCCCTCGAGCTTCTTGGGCCCTCACGCGGGTATACCCCGCGGTAGTGAGGATAATTCCGCGACCTTCGTCATCCAGGTATCGGCGACATATATCGCGAATTCACTGTACTTGGCCTAAATGGACCCGGGTCCTGTCATCCAAGTGTTAAATATAATCGGGAGTAGCGATAAAGAAATACGGAACTTGAAACTGTAATATATTGCAATGAAATTGTAGATTGATTAGATTTCTATTGATATTGGGAATATAGAAAATACGTACACCTGTAATATTTTTTGAAAAATATGCTTTTTCTTTTTTTTTCAGGCAAGTCCACCTTGATCAGTCGAAGCCCGACCTGCCAGTCAGTTCTAACTTACGATAATAATAATAATAATAGTAGTAACATTAATAATAATAATAATAACGATAATACTAAGAATAATAGTAACATTAATAATAATATTAATAATATTAATAATAACAACAGTACTAATAATAAGAATAATAATGGTACAGTAAATAATCGCTCAATTCGAGCAGAACATAATCATCAAGATGATCGAAAAACAACAGTTAATGCAACAAGAAAAAGAAAAGAATCGGGCTCGCCCGGGGAAGGTGAACCGGGCAGCTCCGCCAATAACTCTAAGTCTATATCTAAGACACTAAGTGATAATAAGACTAGCTTTAGCGTACTAAATATTAGGGTACTAAATATAAGCATATATCTACGATTAACAGGGGATAAGTGCGCAATCGGTGAAGGGGTACCTAGCCTAGTTAGGATACCCAAGTCTGATCGCCCCTCATCAGGCCACTTTTCTCTCGACTCTCTTGACAATTACTCTTTATTAGGGTCCTGCCTTCATCCGGGCAAATACAATAACGTTAAGTCTAATTCTAGCCTCCTAAGTAATAATAACGATAACTACAAGTCTGTGATATTGCTCAGCTCAACCAATAACCATTATTTCCTCCGCGTCGAAATGGACGGTGGTGCGATCGCAATGAGACTAAGAGCCCATTGGAATTCATACAGATTAATGATGAACTCTTCTTTCGACGGTTTATTGTTAGAGAAACGATTGCTTTCTGCGCCGCAGATCGAACATCTTAGAATTATGAAAATATTCTTGACGAATAATCAAATTGCTTCGAGCGAGCGTCTCTCGATGGAACGTGACATCGAGATGATCAAGATCCTGCAGAATTTTGTGTCAAACTATTTTAAGGACGCACGGAGAGAATCTTGTTTGATACGTATATCATTGAGCGAAATTGATTCGGAGAATATCAGATTTCCGATACACGAGCCATTGGATGAACACGCAATCAGGAAAGGATTCTTATCCGCTGCAATTCACTCCAATAATCCTGAAACATTTGCAAACTGTGCATCTTTAATCGAAATTCAACTGGAGATACTGAAATTTCAATCCACATATCTATTTTTGAAAGACGAATCTCGCCTTCCGTTTTACGTGAAAATGATGGAAAAATTACTGACGCTTACTCTAAAGGGCATAAAGACATCTAAAATACTACTCGTTTCATCCAAAGTAAGAACAATAAGAACCTCGGAAGCAATAACTTTGAACTTGACGGAAGAAACAATAGCAGAGATGTTGTCCTGGGGAATTAATGGTATTAGTGACGTGGCAACAATTACTGTTGGTGCTCTTTTATTTCAGGATAATGTTAAGTCTAACGAGCCTATGGGCGCTTATTTCGTGAACTATAGCTACTCGGGGCCGTATGTGCGTGATGGCGCCGAGTTTGATAAGGCTCTTTCTAAGTCTACTATAGGGAATAGATGTAGCTTTAAGGGGGAGAACCAAGCCGAGTTCGCTCTCTACATTCCTACTACGACTACCTGCAAGCCTACGATGACGCTTAATCGCCAATCTGCATCCCGATTAATCGGTGTACCTGGATCTCGGCCGAACTACTTCGAGACATTATGGCCCGACCAAATGCACACTCCTCACGATTTTTATGACAGTCTGCCGTACTGTAGAACTGTGGGATATCGCGATGATTCTCTTCCAGAGGGTGAACACGAAGAATACGCTTCTTCGCGATGTTTCGACTGCTTTAACGAACAAATTGTGCGTCGAGACTCTGACAAACCTATTGATTCTAATCAAGTAGAAACGATCAAATCTCAAACCGCTATCCAGTCGAACGTAAACATTAATAGACGTTATGGGAAAGCGACAGGGGTATTTCGTTTTCGTGGACCTGAGAAAACTACTAATTGCCAAGATACAAAGCGCGAGTCAATGGAAGATAATGTTTCTATTTATTATTCGTCGTGCTCTAGTTCAGCGAAACGAATCAAACGAGAACATCAAGCTTTTACCGATGCGACGACGTTGGTAGAGAACATTTCTTCTCTAACAAATCTCTGTGATTCATGTCGATTTAAAGAGACGTACAAAATGCACACTGCTGTCGGATTTCACGCTGATGAGAACCATTTCTCAGGAAATCTGATGCATTTCGATCGCAATGCTCTAATTAAATTGACCTTACAAACTGCCCAGTTCGTTGACAATGAAGATTTTCATGGAAATTACCCGAAACCGACGAAGATTAATGCCCCCGTAGGGCGCCAGTGTGATTCGAAGAAATCCGAAAGGCGTCAGGCTCAGGCTCAAACTCAGATTCAGACTCAGACTCAGACAGAAGCTCGTTCCCAGAATCGCCAAGACTCGGACAAAAGTCCAACAACCAGTTGTGTCGAAACACAATTGAACGAAATCGTCGATGTGAACAACTCGATTCCTAATCACTCGGAAACGGAAAACGAGAACGTTCTCAACTCGAATAGCTCAAACCGGAAACGACATCTCATCGATCGTGCAAGGAATCTCATAGCAGCAGCGTTCGCAGGAGGTTCCAACGATACTCTACAAACCCAGAAGAATGATCTTAAGCGCGTGTTGTCTCTTCTGTTTGGACCAGTTTACGATATAGGACAACCCATTTTGGACTACAAGAAGCGTTGGGGTATTTCTGCTATGCTTAGGTTAGCCGGCGGTGGCGAAAGTTCATTGAACAATGGTGGATCCACCAATTGGGGATCTACGCAGGCAAGCGCCACGAATAATAATAATAACAATCAGTCAGCTTGGGGAGGGACATCAGGGAATCCCTCCGGAAATGGCGGCAATTCCGGAAATTGGTCCGGGAGCAATGTGAACAGATCCGTCAATGGCAATCCAAATTCGAATCAGAACTCAGGACCACTCGGAGGACAAAATGTTCCAGGTGAGTGACTCGCATTTCACATTTTATCGCTTTAGGGCGGCTTTGGCAACTCAAAGAATTTCCATGGTCCACGGCTAGTTTTATAGCAATTTGATTCATGTCCTTAGCGTAAAACCTCGGGCTCAATGCACTTCTTTGATGCCGTCTTTGATAACGCATCACATTTTTATTACCACTTTCAATCTATAGATATCAATCCAATCGAAACAGTCTATGTCTCCATAGTGTTAATCACTCTGCATTCGACGACAATATTTTTATATTTTTTCCATTTTTCCCAGTTACAGTAAATGTAACAGCAGTTATTGTACTCGTGTTAGAGTAAGTCAAGCACATTCTAACTTTTGTTGAAATTGACCGTGACATAATGCTTTAGAGACCTTAGGAATTCTATAGTTGAACTTAACAATAAAGTGACCTTTTTGAGGTGAATCAAATGGTATAAAATGGTAGGTATGTATATCTATCAAAACGTTTAGAGTTTATTGTCAAATTAAAAGTCAACTAAAAAGTTCATTACGCATATACTTTATACCGCTTATGTACGATTTATTCCTACGGTTCCCACAAATATGTCAACATTGTGTATGTGTTAGAAAAATGGAATAATAGACGAATAGTTGCATAACCACATGCATAAACTTGCTATTGAAATCTATGGCTATACGAATACTTTCTATATTCTTCGTATACTCTGTTGCTCGTTCGACACTACTCCTCTTTGTCTGACTCTCTGGTCACGCCACAGAAGGCAGCACCGTCATAGACATAGAGTTTTGTTGTGTCTCGTGGAGTTTTGCGAACCAAGAAAAGGGGAAATACTCGATGTGCGAACTTGAATAACTTGTAAAATGAATTTATGCGATCGCAGTTGACTCGGTTTACTTTGGCACTACGTACTATATACGTATACATATAGTGTAATTGCAATAACTAACGATGATGTCTTTTAGGTAATGTGAATAAGATGAATAACCCGAACCAGCAATCGAATCAGCAATCTGGCCCACCAACTTCACAATCAAGTAGCACAAGTCAGGGTGGTCAGAATAATAATCAGTGGTCACAAGGGATGTCCAGTAATCCTGGGGGACCAGGTCCAAACCCTTCTATTCCAAATAATAATAATACAGTGCAGCAACAGTCAAACTCTAATAGCAGTAATAATCAGCCAAATAATCAGGGTCAGGGGTCCGCTAATACTAGTAATACACCTGCTAGCAATAATCCATCGACAAAACAACAGTTGGAGCAACTGAACACAATGAGGGAAGCGTTATTCAGCCAGGACGGTTGGGGTCGTGTAAGTATTGTAGCAAGTAGTTCAGAATACAGATCCAGACAGCAAAATCTGCCATGGCAGAAAATCAGCAGAGTCTGCTAGCAGACGCAGGCAGCAGATTGGTGATGTGTGATAGAAGGCGCGCATATACAATTATGCGTATAAATGTTTAAAAATCACTAAAGGCAATTATTTTCCATTACTCTATAGAACAAACAGAAATGTATTTATTTAGAGTTTTAGCAATTTTTAATAGAATATATGCTGAATGAAATAAATTTATTGAATAATTCCTCACAGGTAGATTACTTTTATTATTGATCTTAGGGAAAATAATTTTTATAATACAAATTATGGTTTATATAATACAATAACTTTATACGATACATTTTTATAATACAAATTACAAATACTGGATTAGGTATACAAATCTCTCTTTTCCCGAACTCCTACATTTGGAGGTTCACTTGAAAATGTCTTTTTTTAGTAGGGAGGAAAATGCTTTTACGCACACCCAACATGGCAGCATGTCGCTTTCAGTGATCTTTAAACCTACAGCTCATTTGAATGTATAATTGTGTATGGGAGTCCTCTATTGAAGAAATTAACATTGTAGAAATTGCAGATTGACTAGTCACTAAAATCGTCGCTAGATGGCATCTAATGAAAATCTGTTGCTAGTGGGCTCTGTTGTCAATATTGCGGTTAATTGTGGAAACAGATGGCACAGACTTAAATAAATGGTACTACTGAACTTAAGGGGGCCGGCAGGCATTTGGCCTTGACTGTCACGCTATGTTATCCTGTGCCTTTTTTCTAGACATTTTACGTCTTAAATAAGTAATTAATCCATTAAAAATGCATACCACCATGTTTGTACATGTCTTCGCTATGTCTGTATAGAGCCCTTTTTTCGATACGAACACGAAATCTCGCGAAATTAAGAGAATCTCTCAGCGGTAGCCATCTTGTGACGTCATACTTGCTTCAGAATTCGAATTTTCTGCCGAATATTGTTAATTACTCCCCGATGAGGTAGAAATTCGAAATTTGGGCTCTATACAGACATAAATTGGACTTTTAGGAAACACAAGTGACCACTTTTAAACTGCTCATTGCAATATTAAAGCGATAGTTTGAAAAGGTTTTGACCCATGCATAAGCATATGGATTTCAAACCTTGCCGGCCCCCTTAAGTCTGTGCAAAAGGATATGAAGTTCAGTATTTTCTCTGCAATTCCGAACAATTATAATTTTCGAAAAGAAATTTTGTAATGTCATGTAGTAAACCATTTTTGAAAAATATTTATGGGAGTTAGTGTATGCAAGTACCGTTTTGAGATCCTGACATCCGTTCGTATTGTATACAGGGTGTCCAGAAATATTGCACTTCCTTGAAATGGATGATTCCTGAGGTCATTTTAGACTTATTTTTCCATTAAGACTCGTTCCTTCCATTGAATGTTGTACAGTCATTCGTTGGGCACCTTGTATTTCGTATATTACATAAATTCTTCATAATCGGTTTGTGTTTTAATTTTTGGTCAACTGAAATATTAATGTTCATATTCATACCAACGAAGATACACAGAATTGAACGTAACATATACACATTGCACGTGTACATGTACATAAGTTTAAAATATTACTCTGTTACTTGTATATGTCGAATAGTTTCTGTAGTGATTGGAAAAATGTTTTGCCTTTCTTTAGCAACATGTTAATCAAGACACAAACTGGGACGTTCCAACAACTCCAGAGCCTAATTCGTCTAAAGATGGAGTTCCTGTGTGGAAACCACCAGTAAACACCGGTACAGATTTGTGGGAGGCCAACATCCGAAACGGTGGGCAGCCACCACCTCAACAGCAACCGAAAACACCTTGGGGTCATACGCCAGCAACAAATATTGGTGGAACGTGGGGTGAAGATGACGAAGCCGCCGATTCATCAAACATGTGGACCGGAGCTCCTACATCTTCACAACCAAACACTGCCGCGGGACAGTGGACAACGGGCACCGGTAATCAAGCCGGTATGTGGGGAGGTAATACTAGTCATAACCGAATCCCCTCCCGATTTGACTACCTTGAATACCTTTTTTAAAGTTTATAGGACATTTTGAAGTGATTGAAGGTATACCATTTATTTTCATTAGAAATAAGTATACTGCATCATTTTCATTAACATTTAACAAATTTTATATGTGCTTCGGTCTCTCAAAATATCTCCAAAGCTGTGCGTAGACTCTATTTATATGCATACACACTTATAGTTCTTCAGACAGAGCAGCATCTTACAACAAAAGGACATTCATTGTTCGATTGCAACTTTAACGAATTCTTAAGAAATGTATACATATAATAGATTCAGAGAATAGTAGAGAATAGTAGTACAGTGAGACCTTGATCTAAACGCAACTGGGCTACACGATCGTCGTCGTTTTGCCTATCCACTCCCCTGGGGGGCATACTCCGTGAGGGGCCAAGAAGCTCGAGCTGCCTCGGTCGCCAAGCAGTGTAAAGTGAAAACGTGCCGTGTAATTCGATATCGGGTCGGGTATGTCGGTGTGAACTGGTACTAATCCAATTATAAAATTTCTTTATTTTCCATTAATTTTTTATGGGACTTTCACAAACTTATTTGTGACATTTTTCTGATTAAAATGACACTACACACGATATAATTTGAACAGTATTTAGTGGTTTACAACAGTAAATAGTAGTAATTAAACAGTAAATAGTAGTCCTATACGATCTACAATGTCGGAGCACGGACCCGAGGATTGCGCTTAGATCAAGATTTTACTGTATTACAGGGTGTGGTCGGACGGATGGTACAACCGGGCAGGGGATGATTCTACATGTAAAAATAAGTCGGAAAAAACGGATAACAATTTTTCGTTTGACGCCTCGTTTTCGAGAAAACTGATTTTGATTCCTGCATATACTAAAGCACGCGAAACCGAGAGGATCTTTAAACTCGATTTTCTCGAAAACCAGGCGTCAAACGAAAAAATGTTATTCCTTTTTTCGACTTAGTTTTATATGTAGAATCATCCCCTGCTCGGTTGTACCACCCGTGCGGCCACACCCCGTATATACATATATACAATATATACGCATACAGGGTGATAAAAAATGTAGTACTTCCTTGAAAGAGGCATTTCTCGAGGTCATTTGAAGTAACAGTTTTCCTTTGCGAAAATGTTCTCTCCAGTTTGGTTAAGAGCTATAAACGAAAAACGCGGATCAATCAGAACGCGGTTACAGTGGACCGATTCCGGCTCGGCCAATGCCAACAACGCGCTTAGCGGGGCCTGTCGTAGCCTCACTTTGATTAGATCGTGCTTGTTGTTAATAATTTCTTAACAAAGCCAAAAATACTTCAAATGACCGCAGGAATCACTCCATTCAAGAATGTACAACATTTTTTGGACACCCTCGATATATTGGTTCCTAAGAATATATTTATTAAGTGTAAGTAGTGAATACATACTTGGTAAATGGAATAGTCGAATAAGGTAGTTAAATCTACTTTCAAACCGATAAATCTTACCAAGAAAAAACACTTTTTACTACGTTCCAACCATGTAGCTTTTCGTACGACCAGTACAAATTCGAAATCCCGTTTTTCCCTCGTTTTCCCTACTTTTCTCTTCTTAATAGCAACTAAAAATTTCGAAAAATTTGACGTATTTCGGCTTACAAAGCACATACTCATTATAGAATTTTTAATGAATAAGACAAAAGTTAAGAGAAATTAAAAAGATGTTAATATTTAAAACATTTTAATTTACCATTGGCTTTAAGTTAGTTTAACACTTTAACTGCTCTGAAAAACTAAAAACACATAATAGATGACTTTTCAGAACGTAAGTAGGTAAATATCGTATGTATTTATTAACTTTCATTTGTGCATGCATATTTGAAGAAACGTTTCTGTAAAAAATTGATATCAGAACAACCTACACCAAGACAAAATATACCCTAAATTCATGTTGATCCTAAAAAGATTATATATTTCCATTAATTCAACATTCAATTCGAACATTCAATTTTCAACATTCAATTTGTTTTCTAAAGAACAATTACAGTGTTTTCTCGATAAATGTCCAAAAGATCTTGCCTTTAATTGTCCCAGAACTACCCCATATAGCCTACCTCTGGTCGCCAGAGGATCTTCCATGTAAATATCACACTTTTAAACCCGGCTAACCTTCTCGCACATTTTTACACGCACATAACTTTTAAATTACTGATCTCCTTGGATTAAAATTTGGATTTTCGGAATTTTCTCGGCAAAATCTACAGGATTACATTCTACAAAGTTCAAAATCTTTAGTTTCCTGAAGTACAGTTTTGCCCACGCGGCCCTTTAAACTGTGCCGGTGGCCGCGTCTCTTTCTATCTCATACGCTGTTCTTTGCATCCAAAACTTTCATCGTTTATTACACAAGTAAATATCGTCACAATTTTCATTACAAAAATTGCCACGAATTAGTTTGGCGAAAGTCCTATAAAAAAATAATGTAAAATAATTTATTTTATTGGATTGTAGTAGTGGTCTCCTGTTCTCACACAGATATACCCGATCCGTGTTATGTTTCACACCTTGGTGACCGAATCCGTCAAGCTTCGCTGTCCTTTACTGCGAACCGTGTTTTGGACATTTATTGAGAAAACACTGTATGTAATCCTTATTAACTCTTGTAGAGCATCATCATTTAATATGATTACTTGAGAATATCGTTTCTGAAAGGGAGGGGAGGGGGCTTTACGGTTTAAAGTACGAATGAAATTCTTCAATTTAATATGATCATAATATAATTAGTAAAGTATCTCTTTACAATAAAGATAATGCATTTTTTATACTTATACTATACAAAAAATAAGCTAATACATTAGATCATTTTTACATAAACTTAATGGCCTAACTAATCTAAGAAAGGACAATGTACGATAGATGATATCTAATTATTTAAATTTCATTATAGGTATTCAAAATTACATCAACTAGCAAAAAATCAGAAGAAATTCGGTGTCATCAATGGATTGACAAGAACGTTATATGAACAGTCCGAAAAGAAAGTATCGTTAGCATTCTTAGATGATCAATTTAGGAAACTTTGTTGATTAGTTAGCAGTTCGTTTTATTAATTGCTTAAAAGAATTGGAAAGTATTTGACAGTGTATGACATATATTAGGCCGGATATACACGAAATTTAGAGACAAGTAATCAGTAGTATACAACTTAAACGATCTTGTTTATTTATGAAAAAAAAATGATAACAATTATTATCATCATAGAACCATAAAATAATAAGGAAAAGGAACATGCATTTTCCTGTAAATTAGCATCATGAAATTTGGATAAAATATAATTTTATCAATATTTGATACAACGTAATACACTTGACCTTGACTTCAGCTTTATGAACATTTATTTATGTTTTTTTTTATAATAAAGGCAAACCTACAGTTGTCAAAGTTGATAGACTTGAGGTACTTATTTTTCATTAAAAGATAATGAAATAATATCTTATGTGAAAGTATCATGTTAATTGATAAACTATATTATACTACATTGTAAATGGTCCGTGCGTTACCCGTTATACGTGAGAAATTAAGCGTATTAATAATAGCAAAAAATTCTAAATATTTTCTTGTATGACACGTAATACATATTTTTTATAGGATCAAATTGGGGCGATCCAAGAATCGACCACCGTGACCCTCGTGATCTACGTTCGGTTGATCCTCGCGAGATACGAGATCCCCGTGACCATAGAATGTCTCTGGATCCTCGAGAACACATACGCGTAATGGATCCTATGGCTCGAGATCCCAGAATGACAGACATGCGCGGGGATCCGCGAGGTATTTCCGGCAGATTGAATGGTGCGAATACGGATACCATGTGGGGTCAACCCCCTGGGCCTCCACATCACCAAATGGGACATCAACATCCTTCTGGACCGCCAACGAAAATGTTGAATCCCTCAAGTATAAATCAGTGGGCTGCTCCACCACCAAAAGATATAATGCCAGGAAAACCATCGGGTTGGGAGGAGCCTTCTCCACCAACGCAAAGACGAAATGTTCCGAACTACGACGACGGTACTAGTTTATGGGGTAATGCTGCAACTAATCAGAGGACTATTCCCGGAAGCAAAGTTTCTCATTGGAAGGATCTTCCAACACCAAATGTTGCTCGGGGAGGTTTGTATCTCCTTAATTTTTATTACACGTACATGAATTTTTTCTGAGGAAAAAAGAAAGTATCCTATATGAAAAGAAGGAATAGCACTGTTAGAGTCGCAAGCAAATGCAGAATTGAATATTTTAAGGAATGCAACTTGTTTTTGTAGGTACACAGTGTCCTCCAGGAATGCCACAAAACCGAATGCCTGGTCAACCTGGAATGAAACCTGACGTGAGTGGACCAATGTGGGGCCATCCTGGAGCCCCCGGAGGACGAAATGGTAGCTGGACGGAAGGGCCACACGATACAAGTTCATGGGACGACCCAAAGACACCGAGTACCTGGAACGAAGCTCAGTTGAATCCTGGTACTTGGGGTGGACCTAGTACTCACAAACCCAAACCAATGGGACCTGCTGGAAGTTGGGGCGATACAGATATGGACCATTCTCCTAGTTGGGCTCATCCCACGAAACCCATCCTTACAAAGGAAGTCATCTGGAGTAGCCGAGAATTCCGTTATCTCTGTGACTTAGGATTCAAGGTCCGTACAAGTTATTCGAATTAATTATTACGATTTCAGTAGATGTACAACTCAATTTTACAGCTTTCAAAACACGTTTCATGTATACCAGACGCATACTATTCCATAGTACCGTGTAGTGCTGAGAAGTCGGCTAGTGGAAATAATTTTGCTACTGATTGATGTGATAATGTTACCGAACCAGATTTATGAATATGCAGAGTCTTTTCTTACCTATGTGCCGTCCCGTTAGCATTCTACTTGCCACTGCACGGTACTTACAAGCTTCTGGGTATATTGTGCTTAAATCAAAGTATTGCCATGTCTATTGAACAACTAATTGTAAGATTAAAACGTTCTGAATATGCATAATACAATGCATGATGATTATTATGAACACTTTGAATTATTAATTAACTATGTTAACAACGGATTAATAATAATATGCAGAGAAACATAAACGTAAGTCGTTATTGCTTAGACATATGTAAAACTGAACAGTAAACAAATTATGCGATAAATTTGACAATCTGAATGTAAACAATAATCTTTCAATTAAATTGGACAATATGTATGCAATTATTCTACATACTGTACACGTAATAACAGATACATAATAATATATACAGGGGGTCCCAAATTGTCGTATTTCCTTGAAAGGGGTAATTTCTGAGATCATTTGAAGAAACTTTTTCCTTTGTGAAAATGTTCTCCGCGACTTTATTAAGGTGTTATTAACGAAAAACTCGGACCAATGAGAATGCAACTATAGCAGAGGGATTCCGACTCAGCGACAGATCCCGCTAAGCGTGGTGATGACATTGACTGATTGCGAGTCAGAATCCACCTGCTACATCCGCACTCTGATTGGTCTGTGTTTTGATTAATAACTCCTTAACAAAGCTGTGGAGAACATTTTCGCAAAGTAAAAAATAATGGTATAAATGGCGTCAGAAATCACTCCTTCACATTTTTGGGACACCCTGTATATACATACATATAAAATATATGGTCTGTTTCACTTGTTGTTATAAATAGTTGTTTTCATTCAATAAATTCAGTAATGTGTATTTGTTCGCAGAAAGATGATGTTGAATTGGCCTTGAGGAATCGTGAGATGAACAGAGACGAAGCTTTGGAACTTTTGAGTCAGATTCGGCCTCTGGATCAATGGAGAAGACACGACGCACACTCTACTTATGATCCGAGTAATCAGGCTACAACTGCACCAGCATATCCCAGATTTAATCACGTCGCACAGCAGATGTCTTTCCCACCGGTAAGATGAATAATTTTAATTGTCAACATCTTCGTGTTCCTTTTTCATTGTTTTCGTTACGCGGTATCGTTAATTTTTACAAATACTAAACAAAAGTGGAGTGGTACATAGTCAAGGAAGGCCATTATACCCGGTGTTTTTTTTAGAATTATAGAGAATTTACACTCGTACAATTTTATTATTATTAGTTCATCAAAGTATAAGTAAAAAATTATTCACATATTATTTATCATATTTTGACCACCGATTTGAGCGGAAACCCTCCCCACCTCTCTTTTGGTCTAACGAAGACGATTTTCAATTAAATAATTTGGTTTTCACTTCGAAAAATTCATCCCTAAAAAGGTTAAACTTTGTATATTAGTAGCCCTGTTTGTTTGTACATAATTGCGCGCAATAATTTCTTTACCTGGTTCCATTGTCAAAAGAGGATCGAACATGTTACATACTGTGTGAAGTGTCATATCCATAAATGTATTGATTCCATTTTTAAAGCTAGCGCGATTTCTGCTGTTTCTTTTTTTCTAATTGATCTGTTCCACTGAAATGTTTTTATTTCATCGTCGTCGCATCTTTTTCACAGTGTTGACAATAAATTAAATGTATCTGCCGTCGGTTGAACGTACTGAAAACGAATCTACTTTTGAGAATATTATTTTCTTATGTCTCATGTTATATTTCTTATGTTATAATTTTTTTTTATTTTTTATTTTATAATAGCATGAATGACTCTTAAAATTGCAGGGAGCTGGGGTGGCAAGCGGAAACACAACTGGTAGCGTAGGAGGATCGGTTGCTAGTGCAAGTTTGCTGAAACTGCAGCAACAGCAACAACAAGCTGCTGTTCCTTTACAGCAACAACAACCAAGTGGTAATGCACCACAACCACCTTTCAACCAGGTACATGTTATAACAATTATCTTAGTACGTAATAACGTCATAGATTTGTATGTTCCTTTTGGAAGGATATTTTTCAATAATTCATGAATCTACTATTCATTATATTGTTTTTTTTTTGTTTCAGCCTTCTCGAACTCCGCAAAATCAACCAAGTACTCAGCAGCTACGCATGTTAGTGCAACAAATTCAGTTAGCCGTCCAGGAAGGTTACTTAAACCATCAAATTCTAAATCAACCTCTTGCACCTCAAACTTTAATACTTCTGAACCAATTATTGCAACAAATCAAAGTTCTACAGCAACTTCATCAACAGCATTCGGTACAGAGTAATATGAAGGGTAATGGACAATCGGTCCTCCAGATCAGTGTACAAATTACAAAAACAAAACAACAAATAGCCAATTTACAAAATCAAATTGCGGTGCAACAAGCCACCTATATGAAGCAACAGCAGCAACAACAGCAGCAGCAACAGCAACAGCAACAACAACATCCTGCTCCACCATCTCAAAATTCAGAATATTATAAGAGTTCTGTTCATGACCCCATGTCAGCCTTGCAAAACAGTTTTACAGAATTGACCATGAACAAGGAGCCGCCTATCGTGAGTACTTTTTGAAGCATGCATTTTACCAGAATTATCATTTCATAGCACATGTGGTGTTGATACTTTTAATAGTAAGAAACGGATATCATTATATTGGTATAATAATGTAAAATCTCAGAATTATTTCGTTCCTCACGAGAGGATGCCAAAGTGTAGAAATCACTTTTCAGTGACACAGAACCACAAGTTGCAATGTAAAATAATAATAATAATAATAATAATAATAATAATAATAATAATAATAATAATAATAATAATAATAATATGATCACTCGGAAGAAGTAAAACAATCTAATCGCTCAAGTGAATTTGAGAAGTCATTTCTTAAATAGCATATTAAAAATTTGATTTTCTTACAATATTCGTACTATTATAATTGTTGATCCATTTCATGCAAACTTGCATGAGTGATGTATGAACTGAATACGTGTATCTGGATTTTTCATTTTTTGCCATTGAACAATAATTATTTAATTTATAATGTTTTCTAGATGATAATGTACACACCTTTTGCATATTTTGAATTATAAAACTGTATTAGATGACGTTAGTTGTTTTCCCAATAATTAGAAGAGGTACACCTCGAGTTTTAGCGTGACACGGTACTAATTGCCATATATATAGGTAATTACAAATGTCCATGAAAATGTCTAATAATATTGATTGCGTTGATTTCTATATTTATAGAAATAAATCTAGATGTAAACAAATACTAACTGTAATGAACTGACATAAGTAAGTAATTCGAGTAACTCTGGCAGATACCATTTTTATGAATTTATTTATTATAGTAGTACGTTATAATAGAGAAAACATTCGTAAAGAATACATTTATTAGACATGTTCCCTTTAATATTAAAAAACTTTGCCTGCATTACACGTAAAAGTATTGCCATGGTGGAACTGTAAATATGACCATACAATGAAAACAAACTTCATGAATAATTCTGTAATCATTAAATATTAAATCATGTTGTTATTAGTCTTTTATTTGTTCATTTTTAGATTAATTGATTTGTTCATTTTCGATTCATGTTACACGTATAGAAATGAATGCATTTAATGCCTCAAACATATTGATGGAAATAATAATTATGTGTCACATGTTTAATATTATGATTGACTAATTATGAACATTTAAATCTATCGGAATAACGTTCAGGGAGAGAGGGCAAGATGCCTTCAACATATTAATTTTCGTGGACATTTTCAATTTTTTTTTATAATTATGGGTTTAAGACAAGATCTAATTACACCACCCAACACAATGAATCGTTTTCCTCCGGAAACCGTAAAGAATATTAGATCTCAAATTAGTAAGAAAAATTGCAAAAAAATTAAATTTCCAATATTATTATTTGAACAAATGGCTTCTTCTAAAATTTTCTTGCGCTACTAAATTTCTCATTCGAAAACACACAATCTAGTTTGATTTTTACTATCCTACGCTCTCTAATATGTATTAGTTCTCGAATATTTTGAAGTATGTGTTTTTAGTCTTCAACTTTTATGGACTTTTTTACGTCTGCAATAAGGATAGTGGCCCACAAAAAGAAGAGGCAAGCATTTTTCTAAGTACTACCTCCCACACAAATTTCATAAAAATTAGCTTGTGTAACTTTAACATGTTCCCTCGTAAGTATTGAATATAATATGTAATGTTCATTGTTTCTGATTATTGTGAAAACCTTATGCATTGGAAACCAGAGATACTTCTTAATCAATTCATTGATACATTGTGTATACAGGGTGTATTAAAAATGTTGTATTTCTTTCAAAGGAGTAATTCCTGAGGTCATTTGAAGAAACTTTTTCCTTTGAGAAAATGTCCTCCGCGGCTTTGTTAAGGAATTATTAAAGAAAATCACGGACCAATCAGGGCGCGGCAACAGCGGACGGCGATAAGTCCCGCTGGGCGTGGCGATGGCATTGGCTAAGCCGAAAACCATCCGTTGTAGCCGCGTTCTGATTGGTCTATGTGTTTCGTTGATAACTCCTTAACAAAGCCACGGAGAACATTTTTGCAAAGAAAAAAGTTACTTCAAATTACCTCAGGAATCGCTCCTTTCAAGAAAGTAGATCATTTTTGGGACACCCTGCATGTTGGAGTTGTAAGGATAAACTATATTACGAGAAATTAAATTGTATCGAGATAAACAGGATTTTGTCACTCTAATAAATTGCAACCTGTATCTAGTGTCATTCGGAAAATGATATGCATGCATTGATACAGTGATTCACACATTGAAGATTTGGCAATAGTGTGACAAGAATGTGTAGCGTGGTTGAGCATAATTTTCACGTATCTACCAAGTTCATAGTGTTTAGCAAAAGGGTTCTTAGCGTTATCGCTTGAACAGTTTAATCATTTTGAAAGTACAATATGCAATGTTGTGAAACATTAAAACTGTTTTTCTTTTAGCAATCAAATGTTTTAGTTTAAAAAAATAATCACCTTGCACTGCCTGCAATAATGATCAATACTTTTGTTACAGACTCAGCCACAATCAAGACTGAACCAGTGGAAGTTACCTTCATTGGACAAGGACGGAGAGTTAGTTACGAACGAATTCTCGAGAGCACCTGGAACTACTAGTAAGCCAGCAGCTTCATTGGCTGGTTTGACACAATCACACACTTGTCCTAACATGAATCCTTTGTTGGGTCAAGGAGATGGTACATGGTCCACCAGACTCGGAGAGAGTGGATGGCCTGATCCAGGTAATACAGACTCTACCGATGGAAAGGATTGGCAATCAACTGGTGCGGCTACTTTCACTGACCTTGTACCTGAGTTTGAACCTGGCAAACCGTGGAAGGTAATCCATTTCCAATACCGTACTTTCTATCAAATGTTTCGAACTAGCTCTGCATTGGTTATTTACACGATCTTCGGCCTCAGATGTGATCATTTTGTTAACTTAAAGTTAGCTTGTTATTCCTATGTTTCTATAAACGCACCCTTTTCCGTCACTTTCTTAGGGTGCAAGTACAACGGATTTGCGATACTATAGTTGACACCAAATAAGAAGGAACCTATTTCGTTGTGTGGTAGTGTTGTTGTAATGTCTCTGCTCTGAATATTCATATACCCGAAAACAATAAATAACTGAATAAATGACTAAAAGTAACTAATTAAATAACTAACTAAACACTTCAAACAAGTTAACTTTAAGCTATCAAAATAATAACATCTGATGCTCAAGATTGCGTAAACAACCAATGAAGGGTACCATTAAAACAAATAGAATGTATACTTTTATAACGGAGGCGTTCACGTTGAACCGGCAAGTAGAACTACGCAGTCGACCATCAAAAGCGTCCCTCTAAGAGATTTTGCTATTCTCTGTAGTCTTTAACATTAATAACTTTTATTGTTTTAATATAAACTAAATTTGACTACAGTTCCGAAAATCGGTCAAGTCAGATTGAGTTCAAATTTAGCACATAGCCTCATTTTGCATTAAAAAACACGTTTCCCTAAAGGATTTTTGGCGACTCGAAAAAAGTACCTTACCGGCATTTCCGCACCAACTTCAACATGTTTTTGTATCAAACCAATCAATGTGATCGCGTTTCTTTTATTGTCTCGAAACATTTCCTTGCCACATCTACCGCTATGCTCAACCATGCCTACAAAACAATATATCCAAACCTACACTCCGCGTAAACCAATAACAGGTTCAGAAACGGCACCTAATCTAAGTGTTATGCCGGTAAGGTAGAAAATTATGCTAATATGATAAAAAAAGTTTTTCGAATCGCCAAAAATCCTTTTGGGAAACATGCTTTTAATGCAAAATGAGGCTATGTGCAAAATTTGAACTCAGTCCGATTTGTTCGATTTTCTGAACTTCAGCCCTGTAGTTGAAATAAAAGCATTACTTAACGATATTGTAGGATAATTGAATAAAACAAACAATACTTTGTTTGAATGACCAAAATTATAATACATATACAACACATATACTTTAATGCCGTTGTTTCGGCATTCACTCACTACGTAAAATTAATTTTTTCATTATGTACTATTCATGAAGCGAAGCAGTGTATGGACATCCCGCTCCAAATTGAATTTCAAAATTTAGATATAGTGTAATCTATATGGAAGTACGAGAGAAGGAGTTAAAATCAACATCTCATCGATTTCCAAATTGTTTAGAAATCAATAATTCGACACCAATGAAATGTTGATGTAAACTCTCACTCTTTCCTAGAACACTCTTAGAAGGAAGAGGAGAGAATGCTTCGAATGAGCGAATCTTAAAGTATGAGTAAAACGTGGTGTCCTTGAAGTTCCAAATCACATTATTTTACGACATCGAAGTAATCGATAAACAGTTTTACGACAAGTATTTTTAACAAATATCTACCAATCCAGAAATTTCGATTTGTCTCTGAGGTTATGCTCAATAATTCCTTCATACTATGTGTAGCGTGTACGAAGGTGGTACATAGGGTGTACCTAAATTAGTTTGTAAATTTTCAATGAAAAGTGTACGTACAAACTCGAAGAAAGTGCTAAGATATAAATTCTGAGGTTGAGGTTCATTCAGGTCCACCTATATTTAATTTCATTTTAGGGTACACAGATGAAGAGCATCGAGGATGATCCAAGCATTACTCCCGGTTCTGTGGTGCGTTCGCCGTTGTCCTTAGCTACAATCAAGGATCCGGACGCTATATTCAACTTGAGCAGCAAGACTTCACCACCACCTCCTCAACAACCTACTAACCTTGACACGTCGATACCAAGTTTGAGCAACTCTACATGGACGTTTAATCCACCTGCTACCACTCCTAGTGCATTCACCAGGTAAGCTTCTGAAAATTCTCACATAAAATGATCGTTATGCATGAAAATATAATTACACATATTTGGGACATGGCATAATCCCTGTTTTTTGGCTGTGTATACACATGAAATGGAATACAGTCTGAAAGTATCCACGAGACTATAATTTTGTTTATTTACACCTTCCCGCTTCCGTTTTAAAATTTCTGTTTCCGAAGTCGAAATATAAGTTTACTTTAACTTGAATAATCTATTGAATGTTTTTAAGTGCATTATTTGATTTCTCTAATTCGAATCGAAAGATGTTCGTCAAGTCATAGGGTTGGAACTTATTATTAGCAGAAATTGCTTTCTTCTTGATAAGCTACGACACGAGTTGTTGTCAAACACTTCAATAAAACAGTGAAATATGTACTTTAGTAAAACGATATCGGATGCGTATAATAAACGAAGGGCGTTCGTAACCTTATCGGTTACTTATCAAGTAAGCTTAGTTAATGAAACATATACCTGAAGCGATTAAATATTATTTTGCAGCACTAAAAACACGTGGGGCGAGTCTGCACCACCGCCAACTGCAGTCACTTCCGAACTGTGGGGAGCACCTATCAGTAAGGTTCGCGGCCCCCCGCCTGGTCTAGGCAACAAAACCGCAGCAAATACAAGCAATGGCTGGACAGGCCTCGGCACTGTCAGCAGATCATCCAGTTCTTGGGGCCTTCAATCTAGCACAAACGCTGGCTGGATTTCCACCTGGCTACTACTCAAGAACTTAACTCCTCAAATCGATGGTTCCACATTGAAAACTCTCTGTATGCAACACGGTCCTGTTCTCGACTTCCGATTATTCCTCAGTCATGGAATTGCATTAACCAAGTACTCCTCAAGAGACGAAGCTGTTAAGGTATAGTGCTCATTATAATTACTACTGTGTAGTGCTCACTTTAATTTGCATAATTTGGGACCCAAACGTAAAATTCTTGCGTAACAGGGTAGCGTTTGTCTACCAAGAATACCTGGACTCGAGCAAAGCTCGATAATAATAATGTGAGAGACGACACGACGCAGCGACGTAGAGCCGCCGTGTATTGACAGTCGAGATTCGGAACTTTAACACTAGAACGACCGGGGCAGTCAAAATGACTGCTTCCTAATTTTTTCTTTTACAATTACTGAAATTGTAAAAATGTTTTCATCGGAAATTTTTTAATGAACCTTTTCATTGAAGCACATATTACAATAAACGTTGTATGAAGTCTGAATGGGCACAGTCTTGTCACTGTTACAAAGCAATATACGTTAGTCGCATTTATTGCTCGGTCGTTCTAGTGTTAAAAGGATGCCGTGAGCACTAAAGAAATATGAACATGTAATAAAGAGAATTTCAAATTTAGTCATTTTTGTTTTACCTTTTTAAATGTAGTATTGTACTATAGTACATTGTGGATTGTTAAGATTCTAACAGTTAAGAAATGAGTCCACAAACTGACGTAAATCGGACAAATTTTGTAGATTTAATGTATATAACACTGTCAAGTCATACGCCTACTATGATTGCTATGTATAAAGTAATGTATAAAAATAGTCCGATTTACGTCTTGTTTCGGCTCATTTTAATCGGAAGAATCTCAACAAACCACTGCATTGGAACTACATTTGAAAAAGTAAGAAAAAAATGACAGAATTTGAAAATATTCCTTATTACATGTTTTTACGCAAAGCTCGACACTGCCAGTAAAGGGAGAAGTGTGGGGTAGAATCGTGTACATTTAACCGTACAAAGGTTACCTTTCAAGAAACATATTTGAACTGTTTTTAAATACATTTACATAAAAATATTTTTAGTTTACCCTTCATTTCATTGTTCTTATAATATACAGGGTGTCCCAAAATTTTGCAATTCCTTGATATGGGCGATTCCAGAGGTCATTTGAAGTAATTTTTTCCTTTGCGAAAATATTCTCGCGGTTTCGTTAAGGAGTTATCAACGAAAAACACGGACCAATCAGGGTGCGACAAAAGCTGACGCGTTTTTCGTTAATAATTCCTTAAGCCGTGGAGAATATTTTTTCAATGGAAAAAGTTTCTTCAACTGATCTCAGCAACTACCCCATTCAAGGAAATACAACATTTTTGGGACACCCCAGGTGAATAGGGAAATAGGGAAAATGGGACAGAAACTGGTTTTTCGATTATTCCCTGCAACTACACCTATAGATAAGGTATTGGACTGTAACTTGGCAGAAGAGCTCGTTTTTTTGGTAGGCTATCGAATGGTTCAGGTCCGATTTAAATTGATCCGCGGATGACTTGGGGTAATTGTTCCAGTAATCGGCCATTTAACCCACTGATGTCATATTTAAATACCTTGATGACTTGGAGTCATATTTAAAATAAAGAGTTGAGAGCCTAATACAGAACGTACAAAATCAACTAGCAAATAATTTTTACTGAAAGGGTATAGCTGGATAAGATGATTAAAAATGCCCTTGGACAAAATTAAAAGGCTAACGGACCATTCGATGGAGTATCAAGAAAAACCATGTTGTGTAAAACTTTAACCCTATATCCCCACTAGGGGTAGTTATGGGGTAAAATGGAAAATACTAGTTTTTGGCTTATTTTTCCTATTTAGTCATATGCGAAAATACTGAAAAAATAGACCGACAAGAGCGACATCACTTATATTTTTACAGTATCGGTGTATAGGCATAAGTATTGTTCATGAATTTTTTCAGACTTTTTGTTTAGGTGTGCCGTGGTAAAAAAAAAAATAAAAATTGCCTTTTCCGACCTTTTTTCCTGTAAAGAACTAATGTAAAGTTAACATTTTTGTATTTCATGCATTAAAATTTTCTCATCAAAATCTACAGGTATATATAAAAAAAGTTAAATTTCTGGGTTGCCAAGGTGAAGTGTAACCAATATACATACTATTTTTTTTAATTTTTTACATAGGGGCATGAAGCTATTTAGTGGAAGTGAGGAGTAGACTGACCATTGTGCTGACTCAAATCTATAGAAATTTGTTAGTAGATACCTTATTTGAAGTACGTCATTTTCAGGAAGGCTGGCTAGGAGATGGGGACCAAAATATTATAACTGGGCAATACCGTATACACTTTTATGACAACGACATATTCATTTACACTCTTTATTATAATATAATAACTAGATTGTAGATTTTTAACGAATATGAGAGTGTGAAAATCTTAAAACACTAAAAACATTATAAGAATATTATTATTTCATTTTAGGTGTTATCCTCATATAACTCTCAACTGAAACTCTTAGGAGTTATCCTCATCATTGAAATATAAGGCAAATAAAATATTTTATATTGCATTTTTAAGTTTGTACATAATTTTTCTGAATATAACTCCATTTTCTTTGAATTGTTAGAGATTTCCAATCTTTTTTTAAACAGGTTCGCATTATTCCGAAAAATCTGCAAACAATACACATTAATAATCACGATGATTCACAGCTAACATAATAATATAAACGTTTTTTAGATAATCGCAAAAATATTTTTCAAGTTTGAGTTAGGATAGGCTTGGGCCTGGATTAGGTTCAGTGTAAAAAACATAACTGCACTTTTTGATAAATAATATTCTCAATTATAATTAATAGAAACTCGAAAAATTTCAATCATCATGTCGAAAAATTCAGCTATTCCCGTATTAAAGTCGTATTGTCGTCGAAATAAAAATTCCGTTGCTCGGCCTTCGTTTTCGAGATACACATTTACAAAAGACTACGGACACTCAGTACAGAAAATTCTGCCCTTCTTAATTGACGAAACACGTGTTTTATGGCTGGGAAGTGACGGAACCCCTTCCCCTGCACCCACTCCCACACTAAGCCCTTTTTATCGTCCCGAAGGGGCTGCTGGGGGTCCCGATATACCGACTAATTCCATCCTGGTGACATCCCTGAGCTAATAGCGAAGAGGCCAGGAAGTCGTAACCGGAATCCACTCTGGCCGCCCTCCCTCTGCTAGCACCATCCCTCCCAGGGGAACTGAAGTTCCCCCCAACCACACGTTGTTCCCCTCCAGTGGGTTGCTCGCTTGTGCGCCACGAGCCCCACCGCATCCCTCCCACGCTCGGGGGGTGGGGACCCGACTGTCCCCGCCCCGGTCGTGGCAGGATGTCGCCGTTCACGGAAAGAGGCGGCCAGCGGAGACGTGTTCCGGCGTGTCCCGGTTCCCGTTGCTTCCAATCCCGTGGACGCCCTGGAAAATGGGCGGCCAGCGACTTCCCGCCTATACGTCTAGCCCGCCCCTGTGGGAGACCATACAGTACTCCCCCATAGTGGCGGAGTTAGTTCCGTCCACCGCCGGCATTTCTACCTCTACCTCCCACAGTAGCAGATGGCCTCTGGAGGGACGTCCCCCAAAGGCGTCTCCTCGTGGAGAGGGGCTTCTCCACGCGGCCCCATCCAATAACACCCTCCTTAGGACACGGCGCGGCTCGGACCACGCTGTACATTTTTGCAGCGTGTGCCGCGCAGCACAGTGGTGCCAAGGCGGCAAAAAATCGTATTTTATAAATTTTCGATTTAAAAAAAAAATTATTTTTGTATAGCCTAATAGTGCGTGCATGATGTGCCAAAGTCAGATTTTTGAAAAAAATTTTTTTTACGGAGATATACGCACGGTAAATAACCATTTCTTCGCTCCTGGGAATTCATCAGTTTTCAGTGCGATAGTTATGTAATTACTCCGCCTATAATTAAATACTTAGGGGTGCACAAATCATATGGGTTATTGCAAATGGCTTCAACTATTAACTGGTAAAAAAATTTTCCAATAAAAGTTGTTTAACATTAAGTAATATGGACTAACCTGAAGCCCCTTTGCGTTACGCGCATTTTTTATTTATGGAGGAATATAAAAAATCCTTTGAATAGCTTCGATCTGGAACTAATCGTTTTGGCAAGTTATAATATTGATCTAGCTTTGTGCAAAATTTCATGAGATACTTCGAGATGCTTTCGCCGCAATTTAAGTTTAAATATCAACTTTCGGAATTTCCAAGAACGAATCGCGCGGAAGTGTCACCATTATTTGATGTTTCAGGTGAAATTTTTAAGGGATACATATCAGATAATAAAAAAAATGTGACATTCATACATATAAAAAAATATTTAATAACAATTTTTTATATTAAATAAACAAAGTTTTCGTTCACTGGACCACTGTCGCAAAAATGCAACAGGTATTTTTTGGTAGTGCTCCAATGAACGCTATAAAAACAATTTATGTAAGATAAAAAAACTTGTTATTAAATATTTTTTTATACATAAAAAATTAATAAATCATATGCACTTCACATTTTTCTTTATCATTTAGAAATATTCCTAAAAAATTTCACCTGGACATCACATAATCGTAACTTCCGCACGATTCACTCTTGGAAATTCTGAAAGTTGATATTTAAACTTAAATTGTGACGAAAGGGTCTCGAAGGGTCTCATGATTTTTTGCACAAAGTTAGATCAATATTACACCTTGCCAAAACGATTAGTTCCAGACCAAAATCTATTAAAGGATTTGTTCTATGCTTCCATAAATAAAAAATGGGCAGAAAACAGAGATTTTCGATTAGCCCATATTACTTAATGTTAACAACTTTTTACAAAAATTTTTTTACCAAATAAGCGTTGTACCTGTGGCAATCTCTCCACAAATTTTCAAACAAATTCGTTGAATAGTTTCGTTTTTACAGATTTTTTGCCGCTTTTTGGCCATTTGGCACCACTGTGCGCCGTGTCCCGAGCCTCCTCGCAGTGATGGCACTGTGTCGTCGGTTCCTTAGCCTTCCCCGCCTTCTCTACCATTTTTCCAGAATGGGCAGGACAGCCTGGACAATTAGCTGATCCGAGTAGACTGCTGCACCCTGCTTCTGTCAGAGGGTCAGCCTGCCCTTTTGGGCCCTTTGCTTACGCACCTTGGCCTCTTCCATATAATACAAAATATAATACAAAAATAATATGTTTCGTAGATAAAAGATTCGTAACTTGTCATATTTCATAAATCTGTAATACATTGATTCCCGTGTCAACAATTCAATTAGGTTCAAAAATGTTACAAAGTGTATGAGGAATGATGGTTTATACAAATACCTTTTGTTATGGTGGATTTCTGACATATAAATATATAATAATTGGTTTAAATTCTTTATGTAGGACAATGTAAGTAATGAAGATACGATTACATTTACTGTATCTTTGTTTAGTCTAGTTCGTCACGAAAGTTTGTGTAGAAGCATCAAATTTTAGATATTTGATAGAAAAAAAGCTTCAATTCACTATTGAATAAAAAATTATAAGTATACTAAAAAGTTATAAGTATATTAAAATGCTCTGATTAAATTATGCTAAAGTAGAAAATGTTGTGTCGATAAGGTAGAAAACGATATTAACATGATAAAATTTTTTTTCGAGTCCCCAAAAATCCTTTTGGTAAACATATTTCTAATGCAAAATGAAGCTATGTACAAAATTTTAACTCAATTTGATTTGACCGATTTTCGTCACTTTAGCTCAATAGATCTATCGAAGAGATATCCAAAAAGTGAATAGTGTTTTCGTGTCGTATTGTATTGTATTGTACTGTATGATGTTGTAGGCGCAAGGGGCTCTGAACAATTGTGTGTTGGGCAACACGACTATATTTGCGGAATATCCAGCCGACAGCGAGGTACACGCATTGCTGCAGCAATTGGGTCATGGTGGTCAACAGCAAGCTGGAGCGACAGCTGGTGCTGGCTGGGGATTGCGACCGTCGAACAAGAGTGGTCCACCCCCTGATACATGGGGTGGCAGTTCCAGTCAGCTGTGGGGTGCTCCGCCGAGTAGTAATTCTCTTTGGAGCAACGCTAGCATCGACAACAACGATCAACAACGTGCTACACCCAGTTCTTTGAATTCGTACTTACCCGGAGACCTTCTGGGAGGTGAGTCAATGTAGAGTGCCGCACGGAAAGGCGATATCACTCGTGCGACGACCAAGCCTTCTTCTTCACGATACGTCAATTATATTGCGCATTGTCAGACGGGTCGGTTCTCTTGAATTAGTTACTTAAACTTAAATTAGTGCTGCATATATGTGTATATCGCATACACATGTGTGTGTGCATCGTAACTTATCGTGTGATTCCGTCACCAATAGGGGATCCGATTTGATTCTTTTCCTTTCTCTCAATAGAAGTTCGAAATCGGGATTTACGGGGGAGGAGCTATGTTATGAATTTTAAGGCTTTCGGTGTGCGCTGTGTTTTCTTAATGGTTTGAGGTAGTACCATTTACAACTACAATTGATAATCCGCGTAAATGCTGTTAATATAACGCGTACTATGTGATGATCGCGTACTAAGCCGTTTTAAATCTTAAAATTAGTATTATCGTTATGTTGCTTGTGTTACAACTTTTGGTGTTTCGGTATTCTAAGGTAATACTAATTTCATCCGATGATACCCGCATACAAAACATGTGAAACGCGGATCACTTTTAATAGGCTCATTTTATGACATTTCAATTATTGAATTAGTATTATTCTTCCTGTGCAGGTCGCGTTTTTATTAATAAATATATATTAATGAACAGATATTAATAGATATATATTAATAAAAGAGTATCATCGCAATGTATACATTTATTTATATCTATGCACATATTATGTATGTGTGTATGTGTGTATGTATGTATGTATAAATAAGTGTATATGGCAAAATATATGTATATACATATATATATATATATATTTATTTATTTATATATGTATATACATAAATTTCTGATATTCCGTTTAATCAACAAACATGTATTATTAATGTACTACAAAGTTTAAGTTGGTACCTCGGCATATTGCCGCGTACCATACATCGATGTTTTAATAGTCCTGATATTATTTATTACTGCACGCGCATGCTTCTGCAGTGCAATATACCCTAGAGGACGTTCAACTTTAATATGATGAAATATTGCATTTTTCAATATTTAGTTTTTCGACCAGTTGTTATTGATTTATCTATTAGTGATTCTGTAATGTGTGTATTTCCTAATGCGTTGTATTTAATAAACGCATATTAGTACATTTTTTATTTGTAAGTTTATACAACTATTACAGCACATATATGCTCTGACCTCCTGTAATAATATAAATAACTCTGTCCGTCGATTTTTTAAATATTATATATTGGTGTATGTTATAATTTTGTTTCGATTATAGTAATCTATTAATGTTTAAATATGCGCGTGCACATACATCAATCCATATATTAAAACATCGATGTGCAAACAATTTCATTGACGTAACAGAAATTTGAACTGTTGTTGGGTAATTCGGGAATTGAAGCACAAACGATAGAGAACTTAAAACTATGCGTCTACACCGTAGCCGTTAGGTTCCAAGAAACAAAAATAATAACTATATGTTTTAAACGTGGCGCTGCCAACGCTTTCTTAGGGATGTACGTGTAAGAAAGTAAATCATGATCGATGGTCTCACGAGTGTTCCACTTTTTTGCTCTGAACAGTTTCCTTTAATCGAGACTGCAATGCGTATTATATATCAAACGTAGACTGTACCAATCTAATCAAAACAGGAAAAGTGACAAAAAGAACTAAGATATAAATGAAACAAAAAAAGAAAAAAATGGAAAAAGAGATAAATGAATAAGCAGAAAGAAAGATCTTTAACGAAACGAAGCGAAGATCCTCGTCGATACTACGGGCTATACCTACCTCTTCCATTAGCAACGGGGAATAAAGAATCGACTTTTTAGTGGAATTTTTATTAGTTTAAACGTAACAGTAGCAAGAGCGACATAGATAATAACTGCTATCAGGAGTAAATCGTAACAGTAATCAATATGGCTGGTAATTATTTTTCTATTTTATCATAACTATTAGAACTTTCGAATCACCGAATGAACAACCAATTTGACTAAAATCGGCTAAACCGGTTGCAAAGTAACTTGTGTTTTATATTACGTTTGTGTGTTAGTATTGTTATCATCATTTTCTATATGACGAGAACCATTAATTGTAATGGTATTCTTCATCGATGTGCACTGTTACATTTTTTAAGTATTAGTCAAATTTTAATACTATTACTATATTACATATTACTACTACTACTACTATCACTACTGCTACTACTACTACTAATACTACTGCTACTACTACTACTAATACTACTACTACTACTACTACTACTACCACTACTACTACTACTACTACTACTACTACTACTACCACTACTACTACTACTACTACTACTACTACTACTACTACTACTACTACTACTACTATTACTACTACTGCTACTACTACTACTACTACTGCTACTACTACTACTACAACTACTACTACTACTACTACTACTACTACTACTACTACTACTACTACTACTACTACTACTACTATTACTACTATTACTACTACTACTACTACTACTACTACTAGTACCACTACTACTACTACCACTACTACTACTACTACTACTACTACTACTACTACTACTACTACTACTACTACTATTACTATGTACCACTACAACTACAATTACTACTACTATTACTATTAATTCAACTAAAAATCGATTCTTCGTCTTAAAATGTCCAGACACGTTTAAAGGGGTAGTATATCGGAGTCCGAATTCTTGCGACGACAACAAAAACGATACCAAATGTTATCGCAATAACGTAAATTTTATTCTATATTAAATCTAAATGCCACCTGTCGTGCCAATGTCCAGCGTGTCTCTTTACCATTTAGTAATTATAGCGTTATAACGAATATGGCAATTTGATGTTTTTTCTCTAGCTATCTTTGTCTGCCTGCCTATCTGTGTGTCTGTCTGCCTTTCTCTTTCTTTCTTTTTCTCTCTACTTCTCACCCCCCCCCCCTCTTTCTCACTGTTTCTCTCTCGCTCACTCTATACTTTATAAAATGATTGATAGTGAGGAGAATATATACCACTTCCCATTGGTTGATAGATATAAAATCGTATTCGAGAAGTTCGTACAGACGTAAACTTTGAGCTGATATTCTAAACCAAATTTATCTTACTTGAAAAAGTTCGAATTTTCGTGTCAAACGTTTTCTATTAATAATTACTCGTACTTTGGGTGTACAAATGTTCTTCTTTAATTTTTTTTTGTTCACATGATTGTTTTTCAATACGATGTGATTAAAGTTTTATCAACCTGTTAACAAAACTGGTTTTCACTTGCAACGCGATATCGATGCGAATAAGGTTCGAAAGGGTCTATAAACTTATTATTTTAAGTATAGAAAGTACAATTACGTTTATGGGTAAATTTAATCTTAGGATGGTACTGCATTTTTGTGGTTTCTTAAATGTTTTTCATAGTTTTCGTAACCGAACATCGTGATTCATGGCATTGTGATTTCAATTTAAACGTCTGTCTTCTCGAACGGAGCAAAATGGAATTGACTTTGAAAATTCGGAAGACCAATCAAAGCAAAAATAGACGTTGATAATAGCGTACATTTCTGATTGGACCATTGGGAGGGTGGTTCGATGATATAAGAGGGGTGAAAATAAGATGTAGAATCGAGATCTAAACGAAGCCTTATTGAATTCTCGTGGCCCCCTCCCTCTCCGCTGTATGCATGTGGCTACGTGAATAGTTAATGCGTGCCTGAAACTGATACACATAATGTATGTACGTGTGTACGGATGTGTAAACATATACATACATACATACATATATACATACAAACATACACACACATACATGCATACACACATACCCACACACACACACACATACATACATACATACATACATACATACATACATACATACATACGTACATACGCACACCCAGAGGCACGCACGCACGCACGCACGCACGCATGCATAGATACAAACATACATACGTACATACGTATGTATGTACATGTATGCATTTTGTGTGCCTGTGTTGACGATCTGCTTAAGCGTGCGTGTATTTGTATGCTCTGAATGATTTCAACGTCAAAGGTACCTGAATGGAATGATAAACATACCGATGGGGAAAAAAGTGTTTATTCATTGCACAATATTTTCTTTCTGACGTTTTAAAGTATTTCGCAACGCCCTCAGACCTTTAGTCTTGTTCAGTTACAGGACTTTTTTTTTTACAACCTGCTGACAGGCAGACGAAAGATTTTGCGGTAATGTAAGAAGTATGTGAGGTTAAACATCAACTTTGATCTGCGTCAAGTGCCGATGCATTTTAAATACTAATATGACATTTTATTGATTCTCTGGAATATGATTTTACAGGACGTTTAGCATTTGAATATTTGTAGGGATATAAATTATTTTATGAGTTCTAAGTTTACTAGTACACGAGACTAACGAAAAGTGAACAAATTTACACGACATAAAAGTTATTAGGTTATCGTATTATAGGAAATAAATGAAGGGATCAAAAAAGATTTGGTATCTTTAGTTTGGAATTGTCTAAAATTTAAAAGGCTCATTCTTTCGAAATCAAAAGTTTGGAAACCGTATATGTTAGAATTTTCATATTTATTCAAAAGTTATAGAATGTAATGAATTTATGTGTACACTTAGTAGGTGTGAAATTATTGATAGATGTGTAAGTAGATAGAGAACTACTTAAAATATAAAGTTTCCCAGTAGTAAGTTCGGAAAACCAAAGAAAGTCGATACTAGAAAACGTTTTTTACCAATTAACTACTGTCCTTGGTAATACAAGTAAATGCTGTATAGACGAGGAGTACAATATAGACTGATACATGTATTCAGTCATAAATGTTAGATTTGTTTTAGTAACAGGCTTACACGTTTATGACACAACAACAAAAGCAATGTCGTTTCGATTAATCAGTGTTTTATTTTAGATCTGTGTTATTATCTTCCTCTACAAGAAATTCTTCAAAGAATTTGTATTAACTAATTTCACTTTACACTACATTATTCAACACAGATGAAATGTATTGTTGGGGAATGATGTATATTGAATCATGCCCGTTTTTTTAATATTTTGGAAGACGCTTATTAATATTTTATCTACTACTAATACGAATTATATATATATATATATATATATATATATATATATATATATATATATATATATATATATATATATATATATATATATATATATATATATATCGTTAGTATAGTAGTATTCACGTATATTAAACAAATTAGTAGGTGGCTTGCACAAGCTGGTAAGTAGTTAGCATAACGTCAAATGTATATTATATCACGTATTTGTCTTAAAAAAAAAAAACAAAACGAAAGAAAAAACCAAAAAAAAAAAAAATAAAGAAAAGTATTCCAAAAAGACTTCCATCAAATGCTACGTGTTACGTGAGTTGGTAGTATACTATTCCAATACGAGTAGTTTCAGTAAAGAAGTAAGAAATTTACAAATCTTTAAGAAGTTAATATAACTTATACGTGCATTTTCCTCAGTTCACTTCTTCAAAGCTTTGTTGACTTTGAGTATGTACGAATACACAATATATATTTAACAAGATATTCTGTTTTGTAACCTAGAGTTTTAGAGATGTATTATTTCGAGATAAGTACTTGACCGAATTTAGAGTGATTAGTGATTACATATACTTCGATAATACATATAATTTAGAAACTTTCATGCTAATGCTTGAAAACAGCTGCCTCTGCAACTCATCGAAATTAGTTGATGTTAAGCTTCTAACCAGATATCTCAAGTTCAATGGAACCATTGAATTATAACAATAATTCTAGACGTAATAATTCCAATAATAATAAAAATAATGATAATGATAGTAATAATAATAACAACAACACTAATAATAATAATAATAATGGTGATGATGATGAATATTATAATAATGATGACGATGAATCATGATGATGATGATGATGATGATGATGATGATGATGATGATGATGATGACGACGATGATGATTATGATTATGATGAAGAAGAAGATGATGATGATGATGATAACGACGACGATGATGATGATGATTGCGATCACGACAATGATAATGATGGTGATGATGCTTATACTGCTGCTGCTGATGACGATGATCATGATAATGATGATGATAATGGAGACGACGACAATGATAATGATGGTGACGATGCTTATGATGATGATGATGATGATGATCATTATAATGATGGCGATGACGATGATGCTTATGCTGATGATAAATAACAAAAATAACAATATTAATAGTAATATTGCTACTAATAATAATGGTAACAACAATAGCTACAATGATAATTTACTTGACGAATGTAATAGCAATGATAGTAATATTCTACATAATAAAATAATGGTGACAGTAGTATTAACAATAGCAGTAAACATTATAACTGTAGTATTAACGAAAGTAGTTGTCCAAGTAGCTAGTGGTAACAGTGTTTACAAAATTATATATAACGCATGTCATAATAATAGTGATCGTAACGGTAACAGTACCGATGATAATGATAGTAACAGCAGTAATATTATTTAATGTGATAATAGTATTAACCATAGTATTACCGCTATTACTATGGTTACTGGTTCTGCTACTGCTGCAGTTGACATTCTTTCAATTTTTGTATTTGATATATATAAACATTTTTGGGTAATTCTGTAGTTGCTATTGTATTGGTTATTATATTTGATATGCTACTATTATTGAAATTACTGCTGGTAATGCTATTGATACTACTACTATGATTACTGCTGTTGCTATTGTTACTACTACTATTACTATAATTACTACAACTGCTGCTACTGCTACTAAACTACCACTACCACTACCACTACCACTACTATTACTTTCACTACGACTACTACTTCTACTACTACTACTGCGACTACTGCTACTACTACTATGACTACTACTAGTATTAATATTATTATTATTACTACCATTGTTACTATTGCAAACATTAATTATTGATATCGTTGCTATTACTGTTTGCGCTGCTTTTTAACTGTTCTTACCAGAACTAATTTCTGCTAATGCTACTGTTTCTGCTGCTGCTGCTACTGCTCCTCCTCCTCCTCATCCTCCTCCACCTCCTCCACAGATTCTTAATTTTACTATTAAATATTATTTAGAAAAGCAGTATATCATAACTATTATTATTACTATTATTTTGAGTGCAATTATTGTTACTGCTGCCATTACTATTACTACTACTTGATACTAAAATAAAATAAAAGAAATGAAATTATTCTATAATAGATGGTGCTGCAAATTACTGCGACTGTTATTATTAGCTTTACGCCTATTATCACTGCTTCCGTTATGGTTATTAATAATACCATTATTTAACACTATCACTTCTTACTATTGTCACTATTGTTTTTCTTACACCTGTGATAATAATAGTAAGAATAATAATAACAGTAGTGGTGGAATGATAATAGTAGTAGGTAAAATCAGTGGCAGTAGTCACAGTAGTTTTAAAGGGAATAGAATTAACCATGGTAGTAGTAATAAGACTACTACTGATAATGTACATTGTACGTGCGAAAATGGCCACAGCGTTACTGGTAACAATATTGAATAACCAATAATCCGTAAATACAATAATAAGAGCGATGATTATGATAACGAGTAGTAACATTAATACCCGGTATAGTATAAACGGTTACAATCGTAATAATATTGTATAAGTATTAATAGTAGTAAGAGTAGTAGTGAATAATACTTGTGATGCTTAAAGTTTCGGCAGCAGTAACGGTAGTTTAAGTCTTTTTAAAGAAGCAGCAGCCATTTAAGAATAGGTAACGATAGTATTGATAACAATGAATACCTAATAAGAGTAACGTTATAATATAACGAATAGGAGCATAGGTCTGAGGGCGTTTAATCATAGTAAATGTACTCTTGTTGTGTTCCGCAACGTGGAACTTAAATGTATATCGTGAAAGGGAAACTAAATTTATACGAGCGCTGGTACTTCCAACGACAATGTTCTTTTTCTCGTTCGAGATACAACCTAAGAAACAATCCATTATCCTAGATCGTGAGGATAGACGGCAACACGCTCCAAGTATGATCGAGATATACAATACTTGTAACTGTAAACGTTTGATATACTACTAATTGTAAGGTAAAGAAAAAACATGAGTACATAATCGAAATTTTTCTGACACTGAGGGTTAAGCGTAAAACTTTACGGTGTAACTCGAAAGACTTCTCTAAATCGAAATACGCCATCGACGCTTACGCACGTTTCGAATTTTTTGAGATTCCTCGTTTCCATAAATACAATCAAAACTACTTCGGTGCTACGTATTGTTTGTTCAGCATTCACTCGCTAGGTGTCCCACGTTCCACGAGAAGGTTTATTTTATGCTCTGCTCTGTCGCAAAGTTGATTAACGGACGTGTCACGTGATCCGATTAAGAATTGAGTTCGCTTTCATGACAGGGGAACATGACAGTGATGCGCGAATCGACAGTTTCATTCGAAATCAAGGAACAATTCACTTTTTTTCGTGTTGTCGGTAAATCGGTTGATAATGTACGTTGCGTTGCTCGGAGTCGTGAAATTTACGAGAATTGTGAAAAATGTGAAAAACAGGAAAAATATAGAAAATATAGAAAATGTGAAAAATGTGATGAAATAGGAAACAAGCAGAAGTAATTATCGACTAATAGCAGCCATTTTCCTCAGTGTTGTTACTTACCATTCTATAAAAGAAGAGTAATATAAGACAGTAATTAATAATGAATAGCGAATAATGAATAATTAGCATAATACATGTAAGGGCCAATCAGTTGGATGATGATAATGATGATAATGATGATGATAGGTGACACTACGGTTTTTTGTGCGCATGTGCAAAAATCACGTGTTCTTTTCCCCCCTCGTGATACGCTTCCCATTTGATTTATCCATTTTACCTGGTTTCTTTCCTGCTTACCGCCCTATAATTCTATCGATTACACGTTCGTGCCTAACCTTCGCTATAGTTATTGATCTTATTGTCTGTGTTCTTTGAAAACTTCTTAATTGAATCCGAATTAAGATGATTTTCGGTTGGTTCCTGATTGGAGACAGAGTAAGCGGAAATCACTCCACGTCTCCTCGCTGTCTACTTCAACTAATTATCTCATATCTGTATGCACTATCGTCGTGTCGATATATCGATACTATTCAGCAGCATTATATTTTTGTCGAACACGAGAATACTTTCGATGATTTCATCTAAAGATAACGATCAAGTGTTCTTAAATATATAATATCGTCACGCTGAATTGTTCGCGAATGTTCGATCAATTGTTTGTACTGATTGTTTGCGAGATCTATAGTACTGCGAAACGATTCGTAAGAAAAATTCTTTCTACCATGTGTTTATGTATGTATATGCTGTATAATAGTTTTAACTCTATCAATCTTGCTAGAGTTGCATTTCCTTTCCGAAAGGTTTTTATTTATTTATTTATTTTCATCGAAATTAAGTTTACAAATTTCCGACCAACAAAAAATGAAAGTTGGAGCCTCGAAGGCTGGAAGTATTTGTTACAACGCAATCCCCTTGTAATAAAGTAATATAATGTTGGATGTTTGTAACTTGATAAATTGTTATCGTGTTTACTAGAATAAGGATATACATACATCGGTATGTGGAACATCAGATGGTGGGGGGATCGAACGATATCGAGCGTATTAACAGAAGCGGTGAACAAGTTTTAAAGGAATACAGTCAATATTGTTGCGTGAATCTATCTATATGTAGATGCCTTTTCGTAATTTTCGATATGCATTCGATGCGAAACACTGTATCTGCGCGCATGCAGGCGAGTCAACAGAATATCCGTGGACACGGACGCGTTTATGTGTACGCTTTTATTTTTCTTCGTTTATTGTACCACGCTCAACGCTGAACGCTCAACGCTCAATGCTGAACGCTCAACGCTCAACTCTGAACGCTGAACGCTCAACGATGAACGCTGAACGCTCAACGCTCAACGCTGAACGCTGAACGCTGAACGCTCAACGTTCAACGCTACACGATAGACAAACTATTGGAACGAATAGTACGTACATTGTTTGAGCGTATGCGTACACACGCGCTTCTACACGATTCCGACACGCATTCATATACACATATACATATACATGCAGCTGGCTTTTCCCTTTCGGGATCCGATTGTTTTTTTTTCTCTTGTCTGGGGCATAACCATGTGTGCATTCGGGGCATGTGCCATCGTTCGTTAATTTGATACGTACACGAGATATTACGAGATGAATGCGCGGTTCTATCGGTTGTATTAAGAAATTATTTCAACGATTATAACGATTATATATGCGATACTAGAAATTTAATCAGAGCTCGATCATTTGAAATATAACAAGCGTGTCTTTGTAGACGGGAATGGTAACGAGTAGCATCTTAATTTATTTTAGTCGAACCGTGCGTCGAATCAAGTCGAGTCGAGTTAAGTCAAGAAATGGACAATTAATTTGTATATTTCTTTGTCATTTAATATACATATATATGCATACATATATGTATATATTAAATACACACACACACATATATATATACATATATATATAACTTTTTAATAACGTTTAGATATATTATTCTTATAATTGTAAATTCAATTGTCCGAGTCAGTAAATTTAATAGTATAACGTTTTAGACATTAGAAATATTTTAAATAGTTTTACAGTGGCTGATGACCAATAGGAGTTGAGAATGCAACTGATCATAAAGTAAACAAACAAATGGATTTATGCCTGATTTTCTGTTGCAATATACGCAGAATCTTATGCACGAAAAAAAGAAAAAAGAAAAAAATAATAAACAACAAAGTCAAGTGATACTATACACGAAAGCCGTTATAAGTAGAAGTGTCACTATCGATTGTCGACTTTGTCATATCAATAAATATACCGTTGTTAATTGTGAAAATGTAATCGGATCGATACTATCGCGAAGGTATTGATGCTTCAAACGGAGGTAAACTAACGAAGAAAACAGTAAACGATCGTTTGAAATTACTTTGATGAAACTTTAGTCATTCTCGGTAGAATAAAATTGAACGTGCACGTTGAGAGATTTCGACTGCAATCGTGTTCTGTGATTCTCTTTTTCTTGACATATACACGCTCCATACGTACACGCCTTCTTTCTAATTAAGTGGCATACTTTTTTCCGATGTCGAGGATTTAACGACTAGCGAATTACTTGGTGAAAATACCACGATTCCGTATTGCCCTTATACTTATACAATATTATACTTACAATAAATATGTACACGCACGTGTATTGTACTTTGTTTAGTACCGTGTCTAAACTATTATGCTAACGATAGTTATTTTAATAGCCAATTATACATGGGATTAGGGAAGATCGATGCCTAACCGGTAATATCGATAGTTTGTATTTCCCGATAATTTCGTAATTATACCAATACCCGTCTCTTTACACAGCATTGTCGATAATGACAACTCTAGTTATACAGGTGACGAACGTTGATGTGTAATTAATTAAAAAAAAGAAACAATTCAAGTTATTAGAAATAATTATCCTGATAGTCTGATTTTTAAAAATGTGATACAAATATTGTTTAACAGTTGCGAATGCGCGTGATCAAATTTTAATTCTTTTCATCCTCTCTTTTTTTTTCTTATTAAACTTTTTATTTAAGTTTTGCCTATTTCCGGAAGAACATGCATGCGAAACGAATGCGAAAAAGTAATTAGACATTTAAAGTGTAACTCCTAGTTCCGGTCCGAGACGATCTAATCAATTTGGTCGCAGAATTGTTACGATCGATATGGCTTTTCACGAATCAGAGATAGTTTCTGCATAGTATCTATCGGTACGACTAGTTTTGCATAATTGTTATTGCGATCATATAATCGATCACAATCAATTATAAACAAACGAACCACTGACACGTTCTTGAGATACGTTCCGTTAGATTTTCGAAAGTGTGCTCTACGAACATTCAGAGAGATAAATATACCAATTTGTGCCAAGGATGTTGCAAAACCCTCGAACGGGATACTTATAGTTAAGTGTAGTTACAGTTTGCAGTTTGAAGTTTAAACAAAGACCCTTACATACACCAGTAAATATCCCTTGAGAGAGAGAGAGAGAGAGAGAGAGAGAGAGAGAGAGAGAGAGAGAAGAGAGAGAGAGAGAGAGAGAGAGAGAGAGAGAGAGAGAGAGAGAGAGAGAGAGAGAGAGAGAGAGAGAGAGAGAGAGAGAGAGAGAGAGAGAGAGAGAGAGAGCTTTAACGATTTCGTATATCGAAATTGTAACACAAAAACGGTGAATGAAAATTAAAAATTTCTCTGCGTAAGACTACTTATAATAATTGTAATATTAACGTAAGATTTGTGCCGTATAAAATTTCTTCCATCTGATAGATTTCGACGCGTATCGCGAAGAAACTGACTTGCGCGAGTCTAACTTAAAAATCGGGAAAATAATCATTATTTAACATCGTTAAATAATGTAACGATGTAAGTGTATTTTCTCTCGGACAAAACGGAAAAATGCGAGATTAGATGTTGAACTTGTACATTGTACATTGTACACTGTACACCAGAGCTGCTGAACATGCCTATTCGCGGACAAGGGTGCCCACTGATGCCCGCGGGCACAGCCAGCGTCGCCAGATAAGGGGAGGAAGCACGAATTGAGGGGCAAAAGTTACCCTCTCTCTGACAGTACCGGAGTATGCGCGGCAGAGACGATACGCGTCACGTGACCGGGCTGTGGCAGAACCATGGGGAATAGCGCGGTATAAGGGGAAATTAGAGTGGGAGAACAAGTCTTGATCTGGCGACTCTGGGCACAGCGACGGGAAAGTGACTTAGCGGAGTGGGGGTAGGCCGTAGCACAGTCGTAGCTCTGGCCATTGCAAGTCTCATTGCAAAAAAATCGCTGCCCGTACGGGCAAACGCTGAACAGTTCTGTTGTACACTGTACTGTGACTTAAATTTCTATACTACGCTTGACGTTCAAGAAGGATTGGACATAAACTCGAAAGTTTCACGAAAGGTAGAAAGAGAGAGAGAGAGAGAGAGAGAGAGAGAGAGAGAGAGAGAGAGAGAGAGAGAGAGTGCGTACCAACCTGGAATGATCGTCTATGTTTAGTGACAATCTTTGCTCCTATGAACGATGTTTGTCGTTCGAGAAATTCCAAATTTACGAATAAAGAATATTTTTCTAATTTATTTATATTTATTAGGTTTTCAGTTGCTATGCATTGAATTCCGTGCGTGAAAAGACTTAACAAGCGTGTATATTCCAAATAATCCGGGCCAAATGATTCAGAGGAATGTATGATTTACAAAGTATATTACGACTTATTACGTGTAAGCCAATCGAATTTCCGTGAAATTTTTACGCACACATCCTATTTGATGTAGATATCGAATTAATTTAGTACAATTTGGTAGGGCTCTTTTAAAATAATTATAAATACAGAGGCATTCGTGGAGAACGTATATACAAGCATCGATTCCATAGGATTGTAGGACTTTGGGGTAATAATAGCTGTGTTTCGTAGCAACGTCACTCGCGTTCACGATCTTTCGACGGTCGTGGACGTCGAAACCAAGGGATTGGGACTCACCGCCCGCTTGTGCTGGCATTTGCACAACTACTACTACTACTTCTACTAATACTAATACGAATACTAATACTAATACTAATACTAATGGTAATACTACCACTACGCGTAGGTAGAAACCCAAACTATCACAAGTGACCGTAACGGAACCGATCTTCCGGAAGAATTCGCTATTACTCTCTGTACGACGAATATCGATAAAGAACCGTGTGAAAGACAAATAAAGCGCGAGCTAATTTCTTTTCGCTGCCGCAGACATGCTCCCGACCAGTGTCGCCAGATGAGGGGAGGGAGCACGAATCGAGGGGAAAAAGTTACCCTCTCTCTGCCAGTAACGGGTTAGTCACGTGACATTCTGACACGGCCATGACAGGGACGGAACGCGTCATGTGGTCGGGCCCTGGCAGAAGCATAGGGGAATGGCGCTGTAGAATTGGGAAATTATAGTAGGGGGAACAAGTCTTGATCTGGCGACAATGCTCCTGACCCGAACCAAAAACTCGTCAACTCACGAGCACATTTCTATGGTTGTATCGCGCGCGTTCCGAGACTAAAACCGTTCCATAGAACGGCGTGCCATGCGCTGATTTCATCGCGAAGCAGTGGGGACGATCATGTTCTTTTTACGATGGGTATTGTACGGAAAAGTCGGATGGTGAGCGTTGGACATTTCCCTTTTAATCTCAATCGGTGACCTAGACTTAGAGACACCCCTTGTGCACACGCTCCAAAGAGAAAAACATTCCGAAAGGATAAATGAAAACAAGGTTGATGAACTACAACTAATGGGAAATTGAGAATTGATCGCGTGACATTTCAATATTTAACTGAAACATTTTTTATCGAATAAAAGGGGTGGAAGTAAAATGTGGGGACACCTGCCTGCACATTAAGCCACACGCTCGCTCGCTCGCTCACACACACACACACACACACACACACACACCTTAGTGTGCATTAGTAGTTTTAAAAAATGACATTTAAAATAAGCGAACAGACTTCTAAGCATATATTACGTATCTGCATACATTTGCATATAAATAAAAAGTATACATATACGTATACTAATGATACAAGACGTGCACACAACATACATACGTACGTATACACAGTCAGACAGACACATACGCGGCTGCACGCACGCATATGTATATATATATATATATAGATATACATATGTGTTGTGTGTATGACGTTATATGATACTCTACCAGTAAACAGTTCGGGAATGAACACTAATCAATAAGGTAATAAATCATTGTAAAAAAATTACTATGAGTTAATGCAACAAAGTGGACTAATTCGCGAGTAACCTCTATTCCTAGCAAGAATAAAGAATTAATTTTAAAAAGATTACTAATAATTAATAATTAATAATTAATAATAATAATAATAATGAATAGCGATTAAAGAATAGGTATTAACGATAATAATGATTGTAACATTAATTAAGATGTGACACGATACTAACATTGATTGCATAGAGAACCGGTACGAAATAATAATAGGGATAAAGGTAATTATGACAATTTTGCGATTTCACGCTGACTAATGGTAACGAGAGATATATTCACGAGTAGCATAGCAATTTAACGACTCCGATGAAGAAGCTTAGGTTAACGTTTCAAAAGATTTTGTGCGCGTGCGCGCGCGCGCGTGTGTGTACATGTGTGCGTGTGTGTATATGCGTGGGTAAGAGAAGGGGTTGAACAACGACGATTCTAAAGAGTTTTCTGTTTGTACTGTACAATACGTCAAAATTGTTCAACAACGATGCAGTGCTGAATTTTTTCTGGTAGCTTATTGTTTTCTAGCTCGGATACATGTCCTCGCGCAAATTATTTACATTTGACGTGCTACATTGCTCGAACGAAAAATCAGTTTAAAAAATGAAATTCAATCGGATTTTCTGTCGATGTCAATTTTCTTCGTTGACAAAATCTTTCAACCTTACACATATCAAACTCTTTAACAAACATCGTCGCCACGATATATTTTTCGTTGAATTGCGGTCCAGGAGAGTCGCAGATTCTTTAGCGCATGCTTATGTTGATCAAATTTTACATATGGTCGAGACCAACGTGTCGCTTGACCGCGTATCAGGTTTTCGTTGATACAGAAAAATATCCAGAAAGAATTCAAAGTGAACAGCTGAATACTCGAACTTTGCGTACATTGAATACGCAAGTTACATTTATGCGTGTAACGGCAGACACAGATGCACACGTGCACGAGCGCGATGGTACGCATATTGCAAAGGATGTCCCAGCTATCTTGAATGTTTCCACTACTTTCGAAAGGAGTCATGTTATTACATTGTTTTGCAACACACTTTTCAAGAGTTTCAAGGTTATCGATATTTTCAATCATATGCGACCGATTTTATTCGAAAAGATCGTACTCGAGGAAAAGTGCGTGGGAAATTTACGATTATCGAGTGCATAAAATAGTTGTTCTTAATCTGTTGGCTAACGTTTCGTGGGTTTTCTCGTATGTTTGCAGGACGCATTGCTGTGATTTTATAGGCCAGTGATGGGCACGGTAGGGGCCCCTCAAACCCCTGCTTCTGTCACCAATCTCTCTTTTGGAAGGGGACAGTGGGCGCTATGATGGGGATGGCCTTATGTCAATTGAGACAAAAATGCCCATCCCTAACACACGCTTAGAATGTCCATTCGTGTTAGAAAGCAAGCGATGTTACATTTTATCGTCGCGATAAAAGAAAGTAATATCATGTATGTGGACGCAGCAATAACGGAAAAGGATGCTATAGCATTCCTGGATTACTCGAACAACTTGAGGGGATAGACTTGCTTGAGAATTCACAGCGGTGTTCTTATATTACGCTCGAACAACGTAAGCACGACATACCAACCATATCTCTCTAAGCTTAGAAAATGTCTGTACAATCCTTATGATAAATTAATGAAAGTCCAGATAGTGGAACCTGACCAATCTCACTGATCCCTTCATCGTATGACACTTGATAGCTGCTATCAGATAATAATCGAATAAGATAACCTATAATATGAACAGACAGGCACTTAATCATCAATAAATAATTCGGGATCACAAGTAACATATAATGTTGAACTGTCGATAGAATTGAAGGATTCTGCTCGATGTAGTTTTGATCAAAATCATCAATGTCGAACTGAATGTCCGTGATCTTTTAAGTGCATTCATTACATGTTAAAATGTATGCAAAATTGTAGGGAGGCATGATTTGAAATCTGAATGGTTTCAGCAATGATAAGATAAGTTGGAAGCGAATAGTAAAAAATCTCCCCCCCCCCCCCCCTCGGAAATGACTCATCCTAAATGATTAGTGGTCTGTTTTGAAATGGGTAGGGACTATCTGTCGGTAGCTAATCCATAATCGAACAGTTTCTTTCAATAATTAGCACTCCAGTCAAACTCGTCTAGTTTCTCTTCATCCATATTTGCAACAAGGTATAATCTAAATTCTAATTTTTAATGACCAGAACAAAGCAGTGTTGTCCGTGAATAGATCGTTTCAGAAATTCCAAATAAGTGGTTCAAGTGGAATGCAAGCGAACGTTTTTTAAATGCCGTAAATAAAATTGAAAGTTGATGGAAAATTGTGTTCCATAAAATATATTGGATCATTGGCGTTTTCGAACAGGCATTAGTGTAACCGGGTCCTGGTCCTTGCTAAGACCATGAGGAAAGTCCACCGCTCCTGCTGGTGTTTAAGTACGTACCTGCTGAAAGGTAGTGCTGATATATTAGAATTTTCATTCCAGGTTATCGTATAATTAGTAGCTCTTGCATTGAAACTCTTGTCGATTATCCGGCAGTTATACCGACCGAGCAATTTCTACTATTCAGGTTCAATTGTCCGATTGGGTCATTCTACACGAACTTTCGGTTCTAGTCGAATTATTCGCTGAAGCGTGTGTCGTCAAACCTTTCATATTATCGACTTATTCTCTCGTTTCTTTACCATATCTAGAAATCGAGAGAGTTAGAGAGATTTTATCTCATCTGTTACGTATTGAGCCCCTAGTATATACAATAGTTACTTTTATGGATTCTTCAGGCACACCCCAAGTTTGCGGTTTCAGGATTTTATTATTTTCCCACTGCCATATATGTAGGTTCCATAGTTCTGGTCCCGTCAGGATCATTGCCTGAAATGTACGGATGGAAGTGGGCTACTGTACTTACGTGCACGGAGAATGGTTCAAAGTTCACGCGTTGTTGTAGTTGACCGATGCCACCGGCGTGCAAATTACCGCAATTCCAACGAATGGAAAGATCGAACACCTTTGAACGTTGATTACATTCGATCCTCGGATAGTATGCAATACATACTTGTAGACGATCATTTTATGGATTTACCAGTATTTTCAAAAGTAATGGAAACATCCAGAGATAGCCACGAGATAAGAGGGACATTCAATATCAAAACGAATCAAAGGGCGGCAGAGAGCTTTCTTGAGCTAGCGGAAAGATATTTGTTGTGATAATAAATATTGAATATATAGCTGTTTTAGGGTATAAATCATGACTGTAAAGGATTAGCGGTTAAACAATGCGCCGGGTTAATTTGGAATAAAGAAAAAGAAAAATGAAAAGAAACAAAACTTTCAAAAGCCTCATCTTTTTCTACTGGAAGAAGGGTACGCACGGTAGCGTATACATGGTAAACCTGTCCCACTTTCTACCTGTGTCTCTGTATGTGTGTGCCGATTGCGATGTACAAAAAACACTTTTCTTGTGTTCAACGCTCGTGATGTGTACGTGTATTTAAATATGCTTGTGAACGATTTAACTTGTACAGGGTGTCTCATAAATTATAGTACAAGAGCGCAGTCACGATTTTTCAATTGTACCCAGTTAGCGAAACCTGCTTCGAGCAAATTTCGGTGAATGTTTGTAATCGTACTTTGCGAGCAAAGGCGGTCATTTTGGTGCCAAGACCATACTTGGAGCAAAATTTGGTCCCTTTTTGCTATGGATTTGCCAACAAAACTTGTCGACGAATTCCGAGCTTAATGCGGAAACAGATGGATGCGATTTTTTCCACAAGTTTTGGTCGCATATTCATGGCAAATTGCTCACTGGGTAAATACGATGATTTTCAAAACCATCGTTCTCTTACTCTTTTGTTTTTTTGATTTTGGTCTCGATGTCGATTTCGATTTTGGGATCGTCTTGTCCCTTGACTTCGATTCGAATTGTTCGCGAGAGGGTACGAAAAAATACCTCCGATTGTTTTGTTTTGTAAAAATAGGTGAAACTGACGGGTGGGATGGGGGGGGGGGGTTACTGACAAAAACTTTCGAGCTGCATGCGGGTACATATTTCATGTATCTATATTATAGGCGTCATTCGAATTAAACACCCTATATTTGTAACGGAGTCTTTTTTAAACGTTAGGTTAAACCACTCAGGAGAAACGATAAGAATGAGTAGAGTTTCCTGTTACTCTTCCGTTGTCTACAAGTGTTCTTGCATTCAACTTTCTATGCTACACGCGTCGCTGTACACAGGGTGTTCGGAAAAAAAGTACAATAAGGAAATAATATATCCTTTTTATTTCGATATTAGATGATATACTTGCGAGTAATAAATTATTTTGAAAGTGGATCCTTCATTTTAAGTACAGATAGCGAGGCGGGGTAAGGCTGCTTGGGCGCTCGCCTTTAACCATGATTCATCTCGAAAGGAAAAACTAGACCGAAGAAATTTATTGTATCAGAAAATTCGCGTAATTGGAATCCGGGAATCCTACATATCGTACTTTCAGATCCATTTGTACACCGCATACACGCGTACACGAATATGTGTACGTGTATACAGATGCATGCGCACGTGAATGAACTCTGCGCACGCGCGTGCGTGCATTCGCTCATGAATTTGTAGAGACACACATACCATCCAGTGTACGCATGTGTACGTGTGTACACACACATAATCACACACAAGAGCATATGCATACGTAACATATGTGTGCATATGTATATGTATGTGTATACGTACAGATCAGGGTGTTGTAAAGATCATAGTACAAGAGAATTGCGGCCTTTATAGAGGTAAAGGAATTTTATTCTTAAACACGGTATTCCACCGACGAAACGGATGGAAAGTCTAAGAAGTTTTTCATGTTTCGAAATTAATATTGCGGCTGCAAAACTAGAAAACTGTTGAGTCGAAAGTAAAACGATTTTACGATGCTGTTCTTTTTCTCGAGCCAATTGAATTTCAAACGTTTAAAAACATGGCACATGCGTTGTTTTACTAAAGTTCAGTTTGTTATTAAATCATAACCTCATCGACGAAAGTCAAGTTTCTGAATTTACAAATTGAAGTAGCAGGTACTTTCGAGTTTGATGAATATGTAATTTGGCGAACCATGCATTCCAGCTATAGATACTCGGGAGTACATTTTTTAAATCGTACGTTCCAGTGCATGTCACGAAACATGAATTGCATGCCCCGTTGAAGCAAAATATTACCTACTACCGAACTACCTAACTTGCATACACTCGAAACGATCTCATAAATTGTAAGATGAACGATCAATGGCTGCTTAGTGATGAAAAACTCGGTAATTTAAGACAAGCCTGGGCAACTGGTGCCGCGCAAGCCATACGCGAGTCCTCTTCCCACTCCAGAGACTCCCCACCATGCTCCTATGGAGTGTGGGAGAAGGGGGCAGTGGGCTAGGAACTGAGGAAGTGGGCCCAGGCCTGATTTAAGGTAACCTTGGAAACGATATTATACTTGTTCTATCGTAGTCGATTGGTCTCACTCGCGTTATATTCGAAAAGCTGCAACATAAAAAAAAGCTTGACTTCCAGCTGATGGATTTGAAGAGAGAAAGTATAGTACAACAAGGAAGCACGATATGTATGATCATGGTATTCTAAGTGAAAACAAAATAAATACCAACCTGTTGTTACTTTGTGCATTAACAGAATGGGTTATATTAACTAAACTCGAGATAATACTTAGGCCCTGTTCGAAAATCGTCTTGTTTTCTATTCAAAGATTTCTATATTGCCTCTTGCACCATCATTCTTTGATCACCCTGAAAAGTTTCTAATATCTTTTTCCTTAAACGCTGCCTCTTCTATCAGAACAAACTATAACCCAATTGTGTACGCTTCTTAAGAATTTGTAACGGTTACGCTCCCCTTGGCGCGAGACTTCCCCGCACACCGCCACGTGTACCACCAGCCCACTTCCGCTCACCGCCACAAGGCGGTTTCCCGCGAGTTGGTATGTATATCCCAAATGATCCACCGATCGGGAGTCAGCGCACCGGATCGATCGATCGTTAGAGGCTCGTTCTCGATCAGACCCACCCACTTGACTTCGCTTTTTGAGAAACCCGCTCCGACACCCTGTCACCAGCCACCGCCGTCTATCCCCTCCCCATGCATTACCTGTTTTTACCACGGGCCTAACCTTCATGGTCTCACTTTTTTGCATCACGTGCAACTCCTCTCTCACAGGGCGGATAAGCTCGTTGGCGATCGCTTCATCCGACATAATTACCCCATCAACTGGTTTCGCACCTACGCGAAAGTTCTTCCTACTATCTACTTTTATTATATTTCTTCGTGTATTCATCTAATAAGACATTTAACACTTGGCCATTCGTTTTGCATTCTACATTCCTAACCTTCTCATGCCCCGTAACACGTCGAATATCCTCATGGGTAGGAACGTTAAGCAGCCGAGTCATGCAGTTCCACAACTCATCCATCCTATCTAGGTTTGAAACAAAAGTTTTTTGGAAATAACCTATTTAACATAGTAGATTGCCCCTGAGACGCACTTCGTCGTATTTTCCTCAAATGTCTTCCAACCAAAGAATATTTTAGTACCTCATCACACATTTCTTTATGTGGATACTAGAAAAGGCTCTACCCTCTCGTTGTTAGCATCGAAACTCACCTGGCAGAATGAGGTTCAATTCGTAAAAAGTACTTCGCGTTATCTCCATTCTCGCTATAATTAAAATACGGCTTTTTGGCATATTTAACTGGCGAAAGATTAGCCAGCATTTCATCCCGAGACCGAAACGAAGCTTGCGTACCATTTTGACAAAATGTTGATCTCTCCTCACCATCATACAATGACAGGCTTACCCCATACGCAGGCTGGAACCACATCCTCAGACTCTACACAGTCGGGAACGCTTAAGAGCTTTTTTAACCACAAAAATCAAACTTTGTACCTGTAGGTACAACTTTGTACCAGGTATCAAACTTTGATACCTGTTAAGCATACCCTCTCCAACCCGGGGATAAGCAACTCGTATAAACATATGGATTCCGTCCTCAAACACACCCGACCCCAAGATGCAAACAATACAACTATATGGCAATAATCTCATTTTCAGGTTTTCTCAACCATAGTTGAGTTTCTCCCCCATAGAGATGAAGTCTCGCGATGAAGTCTCTTTTTATCAAATCCTCCGATTTCTTTCGAGCGATTCCACGCCGACATGGTCCTAATACCTGTTAAGGTCTCGGAACCACCCACGCCACGAATAACGTTCATGTTCCAATTCCATCCCACATGTTCCGTGAGGAATGTCTCAGCGAACCATGTAGTGCATGTGCCTACCGTACCCAGACGATGGATAATACCACTCCAATCGGCGCATCCTCCACTCAAGGACATCCATGATTATGAAGATGGTGGATTGTCCTTCCGCAGATCGCTATGTCTATCTCAAACTCACCGTTCAAGGCTACGGCTGATCCATCGGCGACGCGGACGGCCGGGTTTCCGGCCCGGGTCTGGGCGCCTTATTTCTGCTACGGTCTGGGCTGGTGGGTTTTCGTTTCGGCTGGTGGGGTTAAATGCGGCGGCGCGCAGAGGGTTTGGCGGCGCGTGTTGTCGTTCGTCGGTCAGGAGTTTCGGGCCGGTTCGTTCCAGGAGGTCTTCCAGGGTGGTTATTTCAGCCCAGCCGAAGTATTTGCGGTAGTCGGTCCTCAGGTTCCGGTACATTCTCTCGAACTGGTCCTTGCTGGAGATTCCTCCGTGGCGGCGCATTAGCGTCCGGATGTCGTTGATGTATTCATTAGCGGATCCCCCTGATTTCTGCCGGCGATCTCTGATTGCGTCCTAGAGCTCGAACAGTCGCAGGGGTTCAACGGAGGGAGGTCGTGCCCAGCGTTCCGCCACTGAGGCAGTGGGACCTCCGTCGGTGTTGCACCACTCGGGGCTGTGTCCTGCTAGGACTTCCGCCACTGAGGCAGTGGGACCTCCGTCGGTGTTGCACCACTCGGGGCTGTGTCCTGCTCGGCGTTCCGCCTCTGAGCTGGAGGGACCCCCGTCGGTGGTGCACCACTCGGGGCTGTGTCCTGCTCGGACTTCCGCCTCTGAGGTGGAGGGGGCCCCGTCGGTGTTGCACCACTCGGGCCGGGTTGCTGGTTGGTGGATCGGACGGTGATCGGAGGTTGGAAATGAGGGGGGGGGGGTGTAGATGGCGGTGGCTGACGACAGTTGACTCCCGATCGGTAGATTATTTGGGATATACACACCCACTCGCGGGAAGCCGCCTTGTCGTGGTGGCTGCGACGCGAGTCGCAGTTTCGCTGCGCGCTTATCGGCGTGGCGGTGTGCGGGGATGTCTCGCGCCAAGGAGAACGTAACCGTTACAAATTTTTAGGTAATCATTGCGACGGTATTAATTGATTATCGTAGAAACCCTACCAATAAGCGAGTTAATTAACTAGTTGATCCATTATAGAGGTATTATAATATTACATACCTGTGAGAAGTCTGGAGATGAATTGCCGTGGTTTTTTCATTTCTTATTTATTTTTAATTCGAATCTGTAGGCGTTAATTGTATTGATTAATATATACGTTATACATATAGATATATAAATATATATAAAATACATATATAAAAGCATATGTATATTAATTAATTGTATGAATTTAATATATGTTTGTATTAAGATGTTTACTTTCTTCTTCTTTATTTCGGAAAAGTGTCTGGGTTGCTTTCTTAATACCTTAATTATGTAATCGTTGAGTGAGAAATTGAATAACGAGTGATTGAACGATCATGGGTGTTCTATCATTTTTTTAATAACTATAATGGTACTAGAAATAAAGTTATTTAAAATCAAATCAATTTTTCTTTTTTTTCAATATCCCTTGCGCAAATCGGATAATTGTACAGAATATTCGGTAACAAGTCGAAAAAAAATTAAGTACACGACCTACCATGACAGTATATGGTAAAAATCAAAAGTAAAAGTAGCTGTGCGTGCGTCACGTTTCTGTTTGTCGCATGGTACGCATACACCATGTTTAATACTTTCAATTTGAATGCGTATACCTGAAACGCAGAACACAATTTTTTTTGCTGTTGATCTCTTGTTTTATGTGGTGACAGAGAATCACCGTTCAAATATTTTCTTGCACTTATTGCTGAATATCCTGTGTATTTATCTTTCATCTATTTCAACATATCACCGATATTACGATATGAATTACTGTTAATTTCTTTATATGTTTTTTTTAAGTTTACAGGAGTTGTGTTGTTCGTTGTATTACTGATTTTATTTTTTTCTAATTTTATTCGTGTAGGGATCATTTTGGTGCGCCAATGAAAATGATTCTCCCGTCAGGCGATTCCCAGGAAATGCCACGATAAAAGCTGATCGGACAGTAGAATGAAAAATTGAAAAGATAATACGCAACAATAAAATAGTATTCTTTGCCTGCAGAGTACACACTCTATTTATACGGGCTGTTCTGGATTCTGTTGTGTCGTTCCACGTTTGTACTAGATTAAGTGCTGGGCACCGTTCGGGCTCCTCAAAAGCTTGCTTCCACCCACCAACCTCTCTTTCATGCTGTGCGCACCTTCGTCGCGTTCGCCAGTGTCGCCAGATGAGGGGAGGGAGCACGAATTGAGGGGAAAAAGTTACTCTCTTTCTGCCAGTACCGGAGTATGTACGACCACTGATATATATATATACTATGGACACGAGATTCCCATAAGCCAGCCGTACAACAGTTGAAACGAATTGAACCTGGCTTTACATGCAAGCGCCGCAAGTTAGACACCGGTGTACTAACGGAACTAGCGCGAAGTTTGAAAGATTGAATTTACAAGGGAGGCGTATTAATATAGCAGAATAATACGAACTACTTGTATGAACGTTAAAATAAAAAAAAAACTGGTTGCAAAAAATGATATTCATGAAAATAGTGAAATAAATATATAAATATAATATAAAAGAAACAGAAGTAATGATTATTGAAGTTATCAGAAAGTGAATAGTAATTTTAAGAATGTTTCTAAACATTATTATCATTTACTTCACTGTTATAGATAAAGGAAGTGGAGGTACGTATTTTTTACGTTTTACGAGAAGCAGTAAATGAAATTAGATTCATAATAATACTGAAATAAATTTATTAATTACTTTATAAAGAAGTAATAAAGTAAAAGAAAGAAAGTTCACTAAATATAAAAAAAGACGCTCAGAAAACACGCCAAACCACGCTATAAAACAAACTGCTCCCTAACGCGCAACTGTATTGCGCACAACGCCACCTGAAGAGTGGCAAAGTGTCGAGCACCGCGGGGGTGAAGAGGAGTACGGGGGATGTAGTACACAGGTGTCTAACTAGGCGGCACTGGCATGTAAAGCCACTTCAATTCGTTTCACGGCATCTCGAATCCATAGTGTATATATATATATATATCAGTGATGCACGACAAAGAAACTAAAATGGGGGAACAAGCCTTGATCTGGCAACACATAACGGCGCTAACTGGAAGGGGATATTAGGCTCTAGGGGGCGGCGGGGACGGTTTGCCTCAATTCAGGCAAACGTGCCCTAGATGGTTGATAAACGTGTATTAGATGGTTCGGCTATTCTTGATGGATTTTTTCAAAAAAGACAAATATTTTAGAAGGACGTTAAAGTGCATTTTATTCAAACTGTTCTCTTCCTTGTTAGTTATAACTTCTTTCCACTTTTGTGACAATAAGTGAACCGTAGGACAAACGAAAAAACAATAATAATAATTTCACGTTTTTTGTCTTTAGAATCAAAGCTACCATGAAAGTCATTTCGGTTATGTTTACCAAAGTGTCGTCTAACGTGGCTACCGTATAAACATCGTAGAAGCCAACTCCTCAGGCGCATTCGAGATCTAAATTAAACGTGAACAAAGCAAACTCTACTGTTCACAAACAAAAGTCGCACGCATATAATTCTTGTAAGAATAAGTCATAATTCACATATTATGCATTTGATCCATATTTCACCATCTCTGTCTACAGATTGTCCATCACAAAATCTACATGTTGTACCGGCGTTATTGCAGGCATTCAATGAGAAATCTTCGTGTCTGAAATATCAGAGGATGAGCCTCGAGTACTCATACTCTTTATTTGTACGGCGCGACGTCGCACAGTGGTCGATTTCTTCGAAAAATGGGACAAAAATGAAAAAAAAATTCATTGAAAAATGAAAATTTTTTGGTAATTTGATTTATTAATGTCTAACACGTAAAACTGATAAGTTTCTTTACTTTATTCTTATTTATAACTGAAATAATTGGAATAATAAGAAAGTACTCAAATTTTCAAGATTACGTTTTTGCTACACCGAACTGAATATGTTCAAAATTTTTCGAAAAACTGAAAATATGGACCTAAAATATTACAATAATCCATCAATTATTTAGACAACAGGTACAATTTACAAAAAATCCGATGGTTTAAATATTGTTACATATCTTCTTTGGAACGTCTACGAATCAATTCTTTTTTGTTGCATATAATACAATATTCACTACTGCAACTGCAAAATTTAGAAACAGTAGTGGCTTTTTGCGGTTTGTTGAATTCTACAGACTCAAAGTCGTATGCAAAGGTACAGTAGAATCAGAGTAATATTTGGACACTTCTAAAGGGACGATAACTTTTTTAATGTTGGACCATACGACTTGGATTTTTGTGGGAACTTAGAACAATCAGTTTACTACATGAAGTCAAAAAGAAATTTTTGAGAAAGTTGCAAATGGTCGGAATTAGAAAGAAAATACTAATAGTTGTTGTTTATAACTTTTTTATGTGTGCCCATATTGAAAATTTAAAAAATACATTTTGTATAAATGTGTGTCAATTATACATATTCTGAAAATTTCATAAAAATCGGTTGATGCGGAAAAAAGTACAGGCATTGAAAGATGCAAGAATCCCCACATTTATTACCGTCATAGGCTGAAAATGGTGAAAAACTGCAATTTTCATCATCTTTAAACTTTGTAGTCTATTGCACCGTTGGCCGATTTTGATGAAATTTTCAGGATATTTGTCATTGACACAGATCTACAAAACAACTATTTACGAAAGTTAAAAGGTGTGTTTAATATTATTGTTTAAGCGATACTTCCAGTAAAGTGAGTTCTTGGGCGATATTGATTTTTGTCCTATTTTTAAAGGAAATCGACCACTGTGGCATCGTACTCTTCTTCGTTTTTTCCTTAGTTAGTATAATCGTGACCTCTATCTCGAATTACCCTCTCCCGATCAAACCTAACTTTGTTTTCTTTTGTTACTGCTTTGCACATTTCCGTAATTCGGATTTTTGAGAATATAATAACTATTGTTTTGTTTTCTCTATTGATATTCCGTACTCAGCAAATGATTTTTTCGAGTCATGTTGTGGATTTGGATACACATAGAACATTATGTTTATTTCATAATTTGATCAGAAAATTACAAACAAATTATTATTATTGTTTTTTATCTTTTATTTTTAAATAAAATTCAGGTTTCGAGAGGAATCAGGCGCGGCTGGTCGAATTGATTGCGAGAAACAACAAACCTATTGAACCTATACCTATACCTAGGTCCCTCCCTGGTTCCCTCCCTATTTGAAACTATTGCCGTATAATTTCTTCCACGACTTCGACAGTTACGGTTTTTTTTTATTAGCGATTTTCCAAAAGACGAGTAAGATTTGTATTTATTGTGTGCCTACACTTGTTCTACCGCTTCCTGCTAACTGTCAGGTGTGCAAATAAGTTCGGTGCCTTTTCACTTGATCAGTCTTAACTTTACTTTAAATCAGTGCTGGGCACGGTTGGGGCCCCTCAAACGTTGCTCCATCGTACATACAGTGAATTCTCGTTACGAGTCAGTACCAACCTTACGATTTGGAGTCAGTGGAACTACTCACACCACCGCGGTGAGGGGCCGAGAGACGGCACTCGAGCTGCATGCAACATTGTACCGGAGAAAGACATTTTCTCAGTCTTCTTGTCACTATCGGTTAGTAGTCATAGGCTTATGACTTATAGACAGATGTGACTCTTAGATTTCCAGTGTGCCCTGTGTGTTTCAAATGCGACGATCGGTGAGAACCACAGATTTCGTCTAAGAGTCAGTCTAGACTCGTAACGAGAATTCACTGTACTTCCGTAGCTACTCGCGACAGGCGAAGCGTGTCCTTTCTCAATGGTAACGGGGCCTACTGGAAGGGGACAGTAAGTAGGGAGTGGGACGGTTTTGCCTCAATTCAGGCAGATGTACCCAGCCCTGCTTTAAATGATACATTCAGCTTTAAAAATACTGTCTTGCATGCAATAATCTCTTCGCCTTAAAAAGTTCGGTGAAATTCAAAAGTTTGGTAGTTAGGTCCCTCAACTGGGTCCAAGAAATTGAAAGAAACATAATTGATAGAGCGCCATGTTTGCTTTCTCGCTTTGAAAGGAAGAGTTTCCTGCACAAAATCATAACGCGCGATGAAAATGGGTCCTGTATGACAATCCGAAACGAAGAATATCATGGCCCAGCCCCGGAGAACCTTCTACATTCACGGCAAAGCCCAATATTCACGTAAAAAAAGTTCTGGTGTCATTTTGCTGGGATTGTAAGGGCATCGTACATTATGAGCTGCTTCTACCTGATCAAACAATTACTGCATGTATACGACGAATTGAAGAGTCAACGTTCTTTCATCGGCCAACAGAGTAGGCACGTAATCCTACAACAATGATCGGTCGCATTTTGCGCAAAGGACGAGGTACACTCTGTATGCGTTAGGATGGGAAGTCATGTCGCGGGCGGGAAATACTCTCCGGACATGGCCCCAACAGATTATCATCTGTTCATGTCCCTCTGACACAATTTCTCCGAGGAATGTTACAATTCCATTGAAGAGGTCGAAAAATTCATCGATGACTTAAAATGCAACTAGGTAGTAAAAAGTACTATAAAATGATGGTGAACACGTCAGAAAATAATCTTGTATACTTCCTTTACGGATAAAAACTAAATATCGCTGGAAAAAGGCAACGAATTTATATGCACACCGAATATTTATAACGGATAAATAGAATTGCATTCCAATTTCACAGGAGCTAATAATGAATAGAGTGTTTACTCGATATATGTCTACAACACGGGTCTACTCAGGGACATGTATCGATTAGAAGATACTATTCTTTGATACTCTGCCGAACGTAGAAAAGGACAGCGAAGCAAACACACATGTCCAAAACACGGGTCTATACTATTCTCTGATAGACCCAGTTAGCCAAATGCTGTTTCAAGCAAATTTAGCGCAATGTTCGCACCACATTTTGTGAGCAAAAGACTTGCCAATTTGGTACCAAACCCTGTTTGGAGCAGAATTTGGTCCCCACTTTATATGAATTTGGCACCAAAATTTGTCGACAAATTCCTAGTCAAATTCGGAGACAGATGAAACGATTTTTCCCGGTATTTACTTTCAGAACAAGGTTAGGTTCCCTCTTGGTGCGACCTACCTGCCCTCTATAACGAAGCTGAACGAAGCCAAGGTTTGGCTTCCGTTTGGCATGGTATTTTGGCTGCAAATACCGAGCCTAATGCGGAAACATATAGATAGGAATTTGCAGACAAATTTTGGTGCAAAATTCAAAGCAAATTGTTTACTGGGCTCTGCCGAACGTAGAAAAGGACAGCGAAGCTCGAACATAATACGGGGCGAACCACTACTAATCCAATAACAAAACTTCTTTATTTTTTATTATTTTGTTATGGGACATTTGACCAACGTACTCGTAGCATTTTTCTAATGAAAATGATACCAAACTGAAAATGATACCAATTACAATTATATTAACGGTAAATGAGTATAAATATGATCCGAATGATATCGGGTTTGGTACCATTTTAATCAGTAAAATTCCACAAACATATTGGTGAAAGTGTCACAAAAAATAATTAATATTAAAAAAGTTTAAATTATGACTTAAAGGCCTTTTTATTTATGACGGCGATCGCAGAATCACGATCACGATCGTGATTTTAACTTCTTTCACGCCATGATCGTGACTTTTTAGTTTTGATATGTGAACAAGTAGTTATTATGACGCTACTGTACCATATGGTCGATTAATGGAGACGGAGGGAAATTTGAATATAAATTGTAATGTTTAAGGCAAAAAAAAAAGGCCAAACCGTGAATCTCATATACATATAGTTTATGCGGGCGCGATAGCTTAGAATAGGTAAAGAAATAACGCGAGAGAAAGTTTTCACAAGTTCACAATATACAATATATACAGCGTACATATACAGGGTGTTCGACCTGATAAAAGTTTATATTTTTTGTCTGTAATATTTCTATTTTAAAACAGAATAACTTTTTTAAAATTGGACCAAATGATTTGATATTTTGTGACAAGTTAGAAGGATTAATTTACTAGATGACATGCAAACATTATTTGAAAAAATAGGTAAACGAAGGTCACGTTTAATCACTTCGTCATCTGAGCCTCTAATGAAGATTTAGGAAAAAAGATATAGTTAAAGTATTACGTACTCTTAAAATATTTCACTATTGTTCTGACATTATTTATATATAAACACTATTCTATTGTTTTGTTTTTATATTACATATTTTTAGTGTATTCTACATAATATACAACTTTGTTTATTTTTTGTTTTTCCATTATTTATGCTAAGTTTTTATGTATTTGTATTCTATCTATATTATTTTGTAACAGAGTTATATTTATGTTTTGTAGAATTAAGTATAAAGAAATTTTAAATTAAACTTACGCTTACTATTCGTAATCATTAATTTATTGATTATTCCTAATTGTTCCTTAATATTCCTTTACTTTATGCGATGGAAGTGATGTAACTCACAATTTTCTTTTGATGTCGTTAATATAGAACATACAGGTTATGTCTCTGTGATTTGCGCAAAGAACAGTTGTGCTTTCCGCCAATCAGAAGCGATCACAAAAATCACGTGATCGAATCATGAGTGATCCAAAAGTAGCAGTTCACGCCATCCCTAACGCTAACCTTTGCGTCTGAAACTTTCATGGTTCATTACACAAGTAAACATTTTTTCATTAAAAAATTGCCGAAAAAATGTTGGTGAAAATTCTATAAAAAAATAATGAAAACTAAAGAAGTTGTGTCATTGAATTAGTAGTGGTCTCCTGGTCTCACACCGATACACCCGACTCGATAGGTACAAATACACCCGAACGATAGTTCTAGGACTGTTACTGGCTAGATATTTGGGACATATATCGAGTAAAGACTGTAACAAGCATATTTAATAAATTCTGTTTGAAATCTTCTGTTTGTCCATTTCAATTTGAAAAAAATGTTAGATTTATCGAATGAATGATATGAATATGAATGATTTATCGAATGAAAGTTATAGTGGAATTGGAAAATCAATGCCGAAAGTTTAGATTTTCGATATTTATAAAGACAACGAGCCAACATACAAATAATATTCGGTGAAACGGTTTGGTTTATTTACAATGTCCTGCACGTTATATGTATAACAGTTTCGAGATACGATATTAGTCTACATATGTTCAATCCAACCTACACAATATTCAAATGATTCGCGATTTTTCCCGATGCGTTTAAGTAAAGGAACACGAAGCCTGTTTCGGTTTCGACGACAATCACTGCATGTGGCTTTAATACTGTTACACGCTAGTCGGTCACAATAAGTCTTACTCGTAAATTAGATTCGGATCTGGTACGTTATCATCCATTGATCAACACGTAATGCCGTAACAAGCATTCGAGTAACTGTAATTGCATTGAGATTCTAACCTGTGCCTCCTTTTGACCATCACTTTGCTAGCACTTCTGCTTTGCGAATGTTACTACAGTAGGAAGGAGCGAGGTGTCCAATCATTTACATAAGATTTCACACCTACGACCCCCCCCCCCCATTGCATCGAAGCCAAGGTTTAATATGTACACATAACAATATACAGTGTTTACTCGATATATGTCCAAAACACGAGTCTAGCCAGGGACATGTATCGGCCAGCAGATGCTACTCTTTGATCCACGCTGAACATAAAAAAGGAGAATAGTGAAAATAGGAAATAATGAAGAATAAGGAAGTTTTGTTATTGGATTAGTAGTGGTCTCCTGCTCTCACACCGATATACCCGACCCGTATTATGTTACACTCTCGAGCTTCGCGGCCCCTCACGGGGTATACCCCGCGGCAGTGGGGATAGTTCTGGGACTTTTATCGACTAGGCTTTTGGGACATATACAGAGGAAACACTGTACATACATATAAGAAACAGTTGCGACGCGATTCGCAGCATTTCCACGAAATTACCATTTACACTATAAGCTAAATTCTCCACGTTGCGCGAACAAAACGTAACAAATGAGGCGCACGTAAAAAAGGGCATTTGATCGGGAGTACAATGAACGAGAACCCAGGACTGGATTAGTCACGTGACATTGTGACACATGCATGAAAGAGACGAAACGCGTAGCGGAAGCTAGGACTGTGGGGGAATTTCGTCGTAGAAGGGGAAGGTAGAGTGGGGGACAAGTCTTAATGTGGCGACACTGCGGAAACCAACTGTATTTGAGATTGAAACGCATCTTTAACCCTTTGCACTCGAAGCTATTTTGACTCCTAACGAAATATTTCTTCCGACCTAGAATATTTTCCCTCTATATATTTTTTTTCGCGTGATACATACGAAAATGGTGGAATTTACTCGTACAATACTGAAATGTTTAGTAGTTTATTAAATACAAACAAATTTAATTAATTATTTTTTAATTTTAATAATGTAAAAAATATATTGAATAATGATATTGCAAATTTTAGTGACGCCTTATAGTCGCCATTCGAGTGCTATGGGTTAAAATAATAGGCATTCTAGTAGGTAGTTATGGTAGTTTGGTCTTATGTCAATCGGGATTTATTGACCGGTTATTGACAAGTTCATTCATATCGAGGTATCTAGGTAAGTACAGGAAAATAGTCGGAGCCACACGTATAGTACTCTGCTAGAGTGTTTCTTATTTAGTCATAAAGAAAATTGTTTCCAAATTCTTTAGTGCCACCCCCCCCCCCTCCGCCCCTCTGATTGTTCCAATTAAAAAAAAACTGTACGAAATTTGAGCTCGATCGGATAACGCGAAAACGTGCCCCCGGGACCTTGAACTTTAAGATAATTAAATGCTCATAAAATCGTTCTTCTCGAATATCTTCTAAATCATTGACTGTATCGAAAAATATGTTCGACAAAACTTATAGATCTGGAGAGGCTGCGTCTTTTATGTTATATTGCTTTTTTCGTAAAACAAACGGTATCCGAATAATGTCGTAATCAAACCAAAAAATTTTCTGAAATTTGAAAATTGAAGTGTGTTGTCATTATCTTTTATCACTAAACATTAACGAAAATTATGTGTATGTTTTTTGAACTTTCGGAACTTATTTTTTTTTAAATTGCATATTATTTTGAAGGAAATCGCGTATATTTCCCGTATTAGAGGTAAAAATAGTTTTCAGGTTTCACTTGATTAAACATGCCATTTTTTAGGTTTGCCTGCTTAACATTTTAACGCACTAAATCAAATCCCGGTACTTGTACATGTATTTTTGTCATTGGCGAAAATATTCATGTTAACAAACTGGATGAAGTAATAGACGGGATTAAACAGAGACTTTTTTTGTCCTGTCAACCATCTTTTTATTTCTGTATGGCGTATTCTACTATTATTGCGAACAAGGTTCTGTTTGTAATAGTATGTTACTTAATTATGTTAATTAACCTCTTGTCCTACAATATCCAGTCATACTCCCGATGAAAGTTCTGAACAGAGTCTAATAAATATGTATGTTATTAATTTTCTTTAAACCGAATTAAAATTCTATTTTGGCGTTGTTAATGTACAGCTATTGAAGAACATATAGGCATACAATAGATATAAATTTACTCTTTTTTTTTAGGAAATAACGAAATAACGAATTACAAAAAAGTTCTTATCACTGAAACAGTAAAATGAATCATAGTGCAATGGGTTAAGAGCTTGATCGTTATGCATAAGTGGTGCCTGGTAAGGTATGTGAAGTTATTTGTGAAATAACGCAATGCTATCCGTAGAAAGAAAAAAATCGTTACAGTTATTTTCAAATATTCTGGTCAAACTGGTTTTAGTAGGCAAGCGAAATATGTATAACAAAAGAGCGCAAAAAGTTTCAATTACGCTGCATGTGAACTATACTTACGTATACAACCTCACACGGTATACTCAAAGTCCTGTAAGGCAGATATTACACGTTTGTAGAGGATATCGTCGGAATCATGCTAAATGCAAGCTTTAGTTACGATTTATTCATTAAAGTTCTACCTTATTCTACTTTTGTCGGTGATACTCCCGTTCGTGCTGCCTTTCTGACCCGTTTAACAAATTTTGTATTTGAACTACGAGGCTAAAACCATACATTTTTTATTCTCTCTTGTCGCCTTTAAGTTCTTTCCTATCTATGACCGAACACCCTGTATTATAATCGCCATTATTATCAGTCCAATTAACGAGACGATCGAGTAAATTTATAAATCACCTTACGAATGGAACAGAAAATATCGTAACGTATCCCTCTCAAAATATATGAACCATTAAGACGTAAAAGTAAAGGAAAAATCGACGGACTTGAAATAAACCGAAATGAGAAAAAAATGGAAAAATAAGAAAAATAAAGGAAGAAACAGCATAATTAGTAATATAGAAAACCGGAGATAGTATATTTTCTAAAAATGTTAACGCACCGGACCACAAAAACCAGAGAAGGTTGCCATTGTAGAAGTAGGAACTTATCAAAGTACATACGGCAAAAGTGTATACGGAGTGTTCCAAAAATGTCGTACTTCCTTGAAATGGGTGATTTCTGAGGTCATTCGAAGTAACTTTTTCCTTTGCGAAAATATTCTCCGCGGCTTTGTTACAATTTCACCAGGTATAGCTAAGGTCCACCCTAGCGGTCACACATACTATGTAGCGTGTGACGTCAGAGCCAAGACTTCGTAGATTCGCGATAAGGTAGAGTGACCAGGTTACCGATAAAAACAGACGAAAAATGGTTTTACGTGCCTCAACTTTTCGTTCTTATATGAGAGTATTTTTCGCTGGGAAAGGGCTCATTCGAAAAAGGAAGGTTCAATCCAACGCGCGCTGATCATCAGCTGACGAGATTATGCATATATTTGGTAATATAAGCGTTAGAAGCAGGCCAAAAATTGACGATGTGCATGCCGTGGAATTCAAGCATTTTTATGCGATTGGACGAATTTTCTGGATGAAATCCAGAGTAGCGCGCGCTAGAAAATATCTTCAGCTACAAATTGAGCTATACTTTGTCTTGATTCTCTGTGAAATAAAGCCAAAAACTTGAATAATATCGATAATACAGAGCAAAAAATGTGACAAGTTTAGTCAGAGACTTAGGACTCGTCGGATCAAGATCAAGTGGTCAGTGGCTGAAGGCTGTGAACGGAAGTTATGCAGCAGTTACCGACCTGGTGGCTCTACAAAAGTCACGTGACTACCCTTGGCTCTTAAGGAGTTGTTAACAAAAATCAGGGACCAATCAGGGCACGGCAACAGCAGACGGATTCCGAGTCGGCGGTAAGTCCCGCTGAGCGTAGCGTTGGCATTGGCCGAGCCGGAATCCGTCCGCTGTTGTCGCGCCCTGATTGGTCCGCGAATAACTCCTGTACAAAGACACAGAGAACATTTTCGTAAAGGAAAAATTACTTCAAATGACCTGAGGAATCTCTCCTTTCAAGGAAGTACAACATTTTTGGGATACCCTGTATTTTATACCCATGCTTTATAACTGTTGCACAAACTAGAACCATTACATTCCGGTTTTCAATCCCTGCTAGCAGTAATTACATATTGTAAAGAACATATAAAAATTGTACGATACCTTCGTTGCACCCTTGATGGACACTCTGCACAGATTTGATACAGACTTGATAAGCGGCATTCTTTATTTCGCATCTGTTCAAATGATACAGATGGATAATATTGAACAACTTGACAGATACAACTCGTTTTCTGTCAATCTGCGTACAAGTTACAAGTCACAAGTTATTGCCTTATCGTCTTATCGATGTTAGCGTATGAACGATTTCCTACCACCGACGCATATTGTTACTAAATATTGACACAGCACTCTATACACACTGATACGGATATCCGAATTCGCTACGGCAATAATTTTCTTTCAATTCGTGATAGTAATGCTAGAATCTTCGGACAATTTAAAGTAATTCTGTATCATTACGAAATACATATTTTTCTAATTACAGGACACATATTTTTGTTCTGGAATAAAATTAAATATAAATATTTACTCCATCTTATCTCACATGTAGGATAAATGGAAAGCTCAATAATTGAGCTTTTAATAATTGGCTTGATCTTATCGTATCTTTGCGAGAACAGTATCCAAACTATAAATCCAGCAAGAAAAATTAACCTACGAAAGAAAATATAGAGATAATTTAGCAATCGTCGCATTTCCTGCGATTATACATAGACATATATACATACACATACATATGGACATACACATACACATACACATGGACATGAACATGGGCATGGGCATGGGCATGGGCATAGACATAGACATAGACATATACATATATGTACATTATACATATACATATACATCCTCTTCCTCTTCCTCTTTTGTGATTGTCCAGGCAATGCTCATTATCAGCAAAAGACTAAGACCTTTGGATTGTTCATTAGACTGGCTCGTGAAAAGGGAACGTGCCGCGTGAAAAATCACACTCGAGACCAATATACTAGTATATACAATGAACGACAGAAAGTATTCACACTCTCTTAACCAATGACTGAACAGGCAACATACTTTTGTGACAAGAAATGTTCTTAAATGCTTAGTAGTAAAAATCTATGCTAAATTACCCAAGTTTTGAGTCAGCATATTGACAAGTAATAATTTATTAGAATAACAAGAACCTGAATTGAAGTAAATGCTTAGAAAATTAGTATATAATATATGCATTGTGTCGGCTGTTGATTGATTATAATTATGATTATATCATTGGGAACCTTTTCGAGAGGAAGCGATGTCAACTTTATGTTGAAACTCTTTCAACGAGTTTATACAATGACTGCATGTTTGCATAGATTAGAATACAATTAAAATGGTTAAAAAGGTAGATATGAAGAAACGTTTTTGACATGAAAAGGATTTACACTTTGCTCTTATATTTGGCGATAATCATTAAACAATTTTTTAATTGCGACTGAAATTAAGAAAGGGGAGGGGCTCTCTAAAAAATATCACTTTTAAAATCACAGTGTAACAGTTCCTTGCCAGTGATGGTACATTTGCGTTTATGGACAGTAGCACAGCATACTCTATTGTAACACATAATATATAATACAGTAGTGTGGTACCGTGGTATATTATGCGTTAATTTTAATACGTCTTTTTTGTTGAGACTTCAATCACTGATCGAGAGAATCCGATTACTTTTGTGATTCATTATACGTATCAACATGTATACATTATGTACTAGGTAAGGAGTGAAAATACGATGCTTATGAAAATAAAATACGATTTTATTTTCGATGGCCCTGAGAGACTAGTACTTCTCGACAATGTACTCTAATAACATGGACATCGAAATTACTTACGTGTTTATTAAGGAGATGCTATGCACAATAGCGACATAATAAACAAAGCGGGACCATAGACGGAAACTTCACTTTTGCGTGTTATTCTGCAACTGCGGCTACGGTTATGGTTGCGGTTGCGGTTGCAGTTGCGGTTGCGGTTGCGGTTGCGGTTGCGATTGCGGATACGGTTATGGTTACGGTTGCGGTTACGGTTGCGGTTACGGCGATGGCTACGCACTTCGATCGTTCGATCACAGGCAATTCACACACGATAATGACGTACACTTCAAAAGTTTTGAAAAATTATTTAAAACCCAAATAATTCGGAACGACAGGACGTTTCCTTTTACATACAATATGACATTGATTGCGGGCAAAACTCATTCTATTGCAAAACATCCAGAAAGACCCTCGTGTCTAACAATAAGTGTTAATATAAATATCAATAATTAGCGTATTCCATAATTTCAATAACGTTCTTTTTATATTGATATCGTAATAGCATTTCTTGAACCAGTTAATAACTGTTTTTTCACAGCTGCATAAAATTATTAATTTCTAACCACTAGTAGAGGTTAGCACTCTTGGTACTTTTAAAATTGAAGTCCCTTCGATAATCATGCGAACAATTTCGATACATGCGACATTGAATTTTTCAACATTTTTTTCGGAGGCAACATGTGATGTAATATTAAATATCAGAACTATTGGCGTATATACATATATATTTACTGTCAATATTGAAAACACACTTCCGTAGAACATACAAATTTGTCTGGGAAATGAAAGGTACGGCCGAAGTTCCGAAAATCGGTCAAGTCGGATTGAGCTCAAAGTTTGCACATAGCCTCATTTTGCATTAAAAACATGTTTCTCAAAAGGATTTTTGGCGATTCGAAAAAATATTTTTTGTCATATTACCGACATACCATTTTCTACTTCATCGGCATAACGCTTGGATTACATGCCGTTACTGAACTTGTTATTGCTTTACGCGGGTTGGGTCAGGTCTGGGTTAGGTTTGGATATGATTATGTTTAATCTTTATAGTTTTATAGGAATGGTTGAGCGTGGCGATAGATATCGTTTGGGAATGTGTCCAGACAATAAAATAGGAGCGATCACATTGATTGGTTTGATACAAAAACATGTTGAAGTTGGTACCATAGACTTAAGATTAGTGCAGACATTGCATGCAATGCATTTTCTAAATTCTCTTCTTTCTCAATTCTGTCTACGGTTCTGAATTACCGACTCTGTAGAAAATGCTCTGGTACGATAGCGGACTCTGTTGAAATTGAACGGTCAGCTAGCGCACTACATGACGTTGCAACACAAAATGTGTGTGCCCGAGGAAGCTAGACTTTACAGCGTTGTCAGCTCTAAAAGTGTAGTGTTGCCGTATTATATTCATACAAAAAAACTGTCGATGCTCACATTGAAAGCGTTCGAGAGGATTCTTTCCTGCTTTCCGGAGCTGTCGAAATTTCAGAGGCATACTGCTTCTTAATTTAAAGTATAGAATTTTCAATCGTAAATAATTGTATTAAACGATCATCTGAATATTCGTTGACTTGTTCAAAAATTAAAAAAAAAAATGTATTGATTATGTAAACATAAAATTGTTAAATGTTTTAAAAGTTTTAATTCGTAGATTTTTTTAATACATTCACGTAAACCTGATTGTATATGCACGTTCACCTAAGTACATAATCTACAGAACACAAGTATAGTTTAAAAATTATGTTTTGTACATATTGTTAACACATGTTAGTCGGATCGACAAATCTGAAAAGGCTCGAGCTGGATGATGTGGTAGTCCGGCAACTGTTGCTTATGGCATTTGTTTTCGTACACGTAAGAATCATTGCAGATAAATATATGTATACATAATCGAAGAATACTGAGGATTGGATCGTGCAGAAACATAAATAGAAATAATGAATCATGTGCCCACGTTGATAAAATTTTAATAAGAATTAATAGCACACGAACAAAAGCAAAATTTATATCTTTTCAGTAAAATATATTATTTTTCTACATATGTATTGCGTAATCAAGCAATGTTTCTTTGAACAAACCTGCAAGTACTTATTTTAAAAGAAAGGAAACACAAGAATATTCAATATGTGTGTACGCATTCAATAATTACAAAGAAAGTAGAGCATTGGTTTAAAGTATGTAAAACTATTGCTATATACTTTCTTTAATGACATGAGTAATAAACTAAAATTGATTTTGCTATATTTCCTATTTTTGTAATACATTCTTCATAAATACTATTTCCATCGTTCAAAAATGCGTGCCATATACATTTGTAGCCTCCAAGTCATAATAAGCACCCGTAGGAAAAATGAAGTATATGGAATATTCAGTTCTTGCTAATGTGCCTAAATCCGCGAACTATCGGTAACATTGGGCGTGATACCGAAATGGTACGGGGAGTATTAGTGCCCCCCGAGGTCTAGACAGGAAAGCCCATAAAATGCAATGTCTGTAGTAATCTTAAGTCCGTGTTTGATGTTTTCTAACGCCTTCTACGATATACAGTATTCTCTCCCATAATGCGATAACCTCGGGGCTATTGAGTCTCAAGAATCGTGTAGGTACTACGTTATTTGAAATTTGCTGAACATAGAGAAGGACAGCGCGTAAACGATAAAGAGGGACTGAGGGTCGAGGCAGCCGGCACAGTTTAAAAGGCTGCGTATCGATTACGATGTCAATGCAAATAAGAAAGTTTTTTATTTTCCATTCTTTTTTTACAGAATTTTTACCAATGTATTTGTGAGATTTTTCTGATTAAAATGAGTCTAAATACAGCCTAATTTGGACCATATTTACTTATTTAAAGCGTGATCGTAATTCGTTATGATATAGGTAAATATGATTGAAACTCTGTCCAGTTTGGTATTTTTTAACCAGGGAATTCTTACAAATCTATTGATGAAACTTTTGTACAAGTGGAACTAAAAATGAAGAAAGTAGTTCACAACGAATGAAACTCTCTATTGTTTAGACGTGATCACACTTTCGGAGGTGCACGAAGCGAATTCGGGTGTTTACAATGCTCACTTTCGGAATGGTAGAAATGAATTTTGCCCGCTGAACGCGGTGTAGGTCATTCGCTAGGCTTTTAAAGATCTGTGTTTACATTGGTTACTTATGGAACAATGGAGAAACATAATGCATTACTAATTGATCATTCTGTAATCGCTGTTCTTTTTTACGTTCAGTGTGAATCAAAGAATAGTATCTCCTGGACGATATATGTCTCTGGGTAGACCTGTGTTGTTGACCTGTGAATTAACATAGTACTAACATTTATCAGCAATGAACATTTGAACTGGACTATTTGTCAAACATGTAAATCGACACGATATGATTTTCAACGTTGTACGAGCAACAACTAGCGAAGAAGTGTTTCACTAAATTTTGATCGAATCATGGATCTTTTATGGGAAGTATGTACGTATATCAAGCATTTAGTGGTGTGTTCGAGTAATGTAATGTGATCGGTCCAAATATTTTCGTTAACGGAAAGTGTTTTCTTTGTGTTGGCTACAATGTGAACTCGATGCTGTCTATCCGCATCAGCGATGTTCGTAACATCGTCTAGCGACGAAAGTCTAGGAAACGATCAAACCGAAAAACAAACGCTTACAATTTACAATATGGAGGCACGAATTTTTGCGGAATCACAAAACCGAACTTTGTTTGATCAGCGCGTAAACGTGATCTGTACGGAAAGTGAAATATTGAAAAATTTCTTTATTTTTATAGCAAAGACATTTTCTAAACATAAGTCTAATAGACGAAGTTTGCCAAAAAGCCTCCAAAGTATTCGTATGTTAAAAGATAATAAGTGTGCACACAAAACCGCGGCCTTTCGATTCTGAAACAGTCCTAGAACCCGCGGTACGTAAAACTGACAATTTCTCCTTGATCGGAGACGAATTACAATACAAAAAATTATAAAATGTCGAACCTTACAATTGAGAACGATTCGAATTTCGGCAGGAGGAATTTGTTACACGTATACATACACTTATCCCACTAGCACAATGTACGATATGATAGATGTATACGAAAAAACGATTGTCGAAGGAATTTAGACTTTAAGAGTTTAGCAGTGACGTGGCAACTTGTTGAAATTAATAATTTTGATAAGAAACGTAAATCGAGCGTTACAAAAGTACTCTGATACGTGTAAAGCTATATCTATGTATGTACAATGCGATGCGATCATTATTGTATCTGTGTGGTACAAAGGTGAGTAATAATTAGAAAATCATTTATACGTGAACGTAGAGAAGTGATTGCTACGTGAAGATATGCGACCATAACATAACAGAAATCGCTTGATGCGAAATCGAATGCCCTGCTATCGATATCGACACATTTTACACATTTGTCTCTGTGTCAACGTACATCATTAACCGCTACGTATTATCCGATGTTTAACAATTAATTATTTCCTGCACACAAAATGTACTTACACAGCACAGGGGAACCTCCCTTTTTGCTTTTACGTACTGTTATATTATACATTGTATAGCCGAAATACTCGACTTCGCTGTATTATCTACATCAGGTTTGGGCAACTGGTGGCTCGCGAGCCACAAGAGAGTCCTCTTCCCACTTCCGGCCAGTAGCGCCAGATGAGGGGAGGTAGCACGAATCGAGGGGAAAAAGTTTCCCTCTCTCTGCCAGTACCGGAGTATGCACGACAGAGACGAAACACGTCGGAAATTTGGGGAATAGCGCGGGAGAAGGGGAAGTTAGGGTGGGGGAACAAGTCTTGACATTACTCCTGAGACCCCTTACCATGCTTCTATGGAGTGTGGGAGAAGGGGGCGTGGGCTAGGAACCCATACAGGAGGTTGTCTCCAGGAGAGATAAAAGCACGGTAGGGTAATATGAAGTGGTGGGGGAAGAAGTTGCCCAGGCCTGATACATATTACATGAAATTGAATCATAGAGTACAATCTATTAATTGAGACGTTAACAGTGAGAGCGTTACAATGTTGTTCGTGCTCGCCATGCGGCTTCTTATCTGCTCAAGTAACAACCTTATATCTTGTATGTATTATAACATAACATTGTATGTATATATGTATTCATCTGTTGGCCTCCTGTCCAATGTTCTATTAGACAACTTTATTAAGCTATTATGTTTATGCTGCAGTCTCTGCAGATTTCAAACAATATTCTCCTTGTGCCGTCAATATCTTTACAGCGTGGATCGGCATGTAGTTGCGATTGTTCAACAATCACAACGTAAGCATGTAAAAACGTTGACGGCTACATAAATATGCAGGGAAACTAAGCATGCAAGGAGTAGCAAAAATTCTCGGGAACCTGGCAATTGATCTGTATCTTAATTGTTTACAAAGGAACACTATCCACTCTTTTTTCTTCTGACAAGTCACTCGTTATAGTTAACAAACATTCTATGTATAGAAACGTTAAATGATGTAATATCTGATTTCCAAATCACATGTTTAGAAACATTGTTTGTTATAGGAACTTATCACCTTCAACAGCGATATCATAATTTGCAATTCTTCATTTTGCTTACAAAAGACGACAATTATGTCGCGAAATTGGTTGTGCGTTGTGTTTAAATTGCATTCTCAATATTAAGTATCACATTAAAGAAAAGAACAAGTTTGAAGAAATATATTTATTAACACAAAAGTACGATTTCAAAATAAGTGGCATTTATAACAAGTACCTGTATATATACAGTATTCTTCCGAGATGAGCTCAAGGCTCGGGACTAGCTTTCGCTGTTTATCGGATCAGGTGTGCTATTCGGCTTGACTTTGTGCTCGAGCGCGAGCGGGCCGAGAGAGAGAGAGAGAGGGAGAGAGAGAGAGAGAGAGAGAGAGAGAGAGAGAGAGGGAGAGGGAGAGGGGAGGGAGAGAGCTTTTAAGGGGAGCTTCTTGTGTAACAGGTTCAAAAATGAACAAAAACTTGCTGTTCACATAAACAGCTTCATATTTCGAGAATATGTTGTCAAAGAATTAGACTGCAATTTTGCAAATTAACGGAACTCTAACCCGTTCGACCTGATATGATATGAATTTGGACACTTTGCACAAGAAGCCTCCCGTGAAGTAAGTCAACGGTCGGTGTTGATAAAAGTTCTATCAGAAGAAAATTGAAAATAAAAAAATTAGCATCACATTGGTATTTTAAACAATACGATACGTTTTTAATTTTTATCCAAACTAACTACGAGTTCACTAACTACAGTTGAAATTATATCGTATTTAACGTCATTCTAACAAGAAAAGTGCCACAAATGAGTTGATGAAAGTCCCATAAAAAAATAAAGAAGTTTTGTAATTGGATTAGTAGTGGTTCACGTTTACACTTTACACTGCTCGGTGACCAAGGCAGCAAAAGCTTCTTGGTCCTTGTGGAGATTGCCCCAGTCTCCAATGTCACGTGATTAACCAGGTACGCATTTAGTTACGAAAACTCGTGGACCCACCCATCACAATCCAAAAACTGAATCCAATCTTTATCGGTCCTCTGTAAGGAAATTACACATGCAATCTCATTAATAATAATGGTTTAATTTTAAATAACTTTTGAGGTCTGCGATCATTTCATTGGTTTTAGCTTCCTTATCAATTGTTCAATAAACTGCTAGTTTCCGAAGTTAAACGAACCCCTCTGCATTGAGAGAGTGAGGTGTCTTAACATCTTCAGGAAAATTATCTTACCACGGAATAATCGAAGAATCTTTTTCTAGGGCACAGTTTTTCAGAAAAATTCTTCCAGTGCAATAATTCTTTCAATAGGCATTCGTTAGAAAACTCCAAAACCGTATAATGTACTTATAATTATTATGTGAACTTTTTCTTGTTTATCAAGATTGAAAATCAAATAAAAGTTACATTAGTCTTTGCCAGGAAGATAATACGAATCTTGTAAAGCATAGATATGTGGGTGAGGCTTCAAAATCATATGGCGTTATAGAGGGTTAAATTAAAGTGCACTATTACGCGCGTCATAAGAAGATTGAAATATGGTTGTTGCGTAACAGAATCGGTCGGCTAAAAATTGTTCAGAAAGTTCCGCGCACCCGAAATCGCCCCAGAAACAGGAAAGTAAAAAAGAACCAGCATAATGGTCGAGTTGTTAAGAAAGAAAATATTCATTGCTAAAACGATGAAGTGGAAATTTCCGAATTCGAATGCAACAAAAATTTAATAGAACAAATTGAATCTCAAAATACTGGGAGTTACTCCCGCAAGACTTACAATAACAGAATTACAAAGGGACTATAAAAGAAATATCAACGTACAAGTCTAGAATATTTGAAAATGCAAGTAAGATTGAATATGTCTCAGCATTTGAGGCATGCTGTAAATTAAAAAGTTTATGCTACAGAGTATTGAAATTCTATAAAAAGTATAAAATGTTAAAGATTACAGTCGTGCTTTGTCTGAAACTACGATGTACAGTGGTTACCCTATGTATGTTCCAAAAGCCTTACAGATAAAAGTTAAACTCTCCGCGTCTCCTTCTTTTCCATACGATGTCCTTCTTTGCGTCCGAAACTTTCATCGTTTATTACAAAAGTAAATATTACAAAAGTCCCGTCTGTCCTGTTCTACGTTCGGCGTGGATCAAAGAATAGTATCTCCTATCCGATATATGTCCCTGGCTAGACCCGTGTTGTAGACATATGTCGAGTAACCACTGTAGTTGGGTAACGTGAAAGTAAAATATTAGATCATGTGAGGTTGATGCAAGTATGGTAAAGGACCCAATTACTGTGCCTATATTAATTATAATTATTTTTAAAGCATAATGAATATTAAAAAAAAGGTATTAATTTTTTTTTTAAATCAGTTAATATATATGTTATACATTTCTTTCTTCATATTTATTATTTAAAAATAAGTGTAATTAATATAGGCACAGTAATTAGTACCCCCACAGTAATTGGGTTCCTTACCCTACCTATAATGAAATCAGAAATCTGTCGTTATAGCATTAGATTTTATATTTAGGTTGCCATCGGTAAATGACTGGTCAGGTGGAAAGAAGAAAATACTTACTCCGCCTGTAAATAAATAAAATATGGATCGGTTTATTCGAATGTTACCAGGTATCTAGATATCTTCATTACTCACTGTGTGTACGAATACATGTATATTCAAGAGGCGATAACGTGTTTGAATATAATTATGTATACATATTACATCTGTATGTATATCTATGGGTAGAGAGAAAATGAGAGTACTCACGCCCGGGTTTTTGGTGTCCCCGGTATAGTGTTGCTCCCCAAGTCTAATTTTTAGCCTGGACCAGAACCTGCAACATCTTACTTACATCATTAGCAGCAGATTCCAAATAATGCCAGAGTGGATGCTACTTTTATGTTAAAGGAGGCTCTTCTATGTAGGCTCTGATCCAGCCTAAAAGATGATGCAGGTTCTAATACAGGCTAAAAAGATGATGCAGGTTCTGGTCCAGGCTAAAAAGTTGATGCAGTTTCTGTTCCAGGCTAAAAAGATGATGCAGGTTCTGTTCCAGTCTAAAAAGATGATGTAGGAAAAGTGGGGACACTAAAATCCTGAGCGTGAGCACTCTCATTTCCTCTCTGCTATGAGTGTCCAAATTGACGCAAAACCCGTAACGGTTTGATTCGATTATGTCACGTGATTTTCGACGCTCGATAACAAAAGACTATCCCGCCTGCCTTCACGACTTCACGTGTAATTCGTATAAAGTGTTAACAACGTAAGCAACATAGCCGAGCAGCGGCCGCAGCTCTGGTTTCGGCTGTTCCCACTACGCTGCCTCTGCTTCTGCCTCCGAGGGAAGCAACCGCGCACTTCACGATATACAATGTTTCCGGTATCTCTTGAAAATATGACTGAAATTCGGGGCGCATGATATGATAGCCCGTACGTTAATAAAATATATTGCCTGACTACGTGCAACATTTCAAGTCGGTCCGTCGACTGATGTTTGCATAATCGAGCAACAAACTCAAAGACAACATTTTATTTTATATATTATTCATATATGTACGTGTAATAATAGGGGTACAAGTCTGGTGAAGTTGCTAGATCAGTTCGATCGACGCGCAGCATTTACTTGCTGTTTGGATTCCTGTTTCGCTCTTCTTGTATGGTTTGTCTGTTGTTTGAAAAAAAAAGAAAATGTAGCAGTAGATCGGCGGTTGTGACAAGGAAGAGATTCAAAGATTCGATAGTCTTCCAAGAACCCAGACACCGCATACTTACATAATGCTACTCGTGTGTATACGTAATACGTGTAGAAGGAATGTACAGCGAGATGTGAAATGAATTTCTGAACGAGCTAAGAGCAAGATATTGGGGAATATTTTCAAAATTTGTGTACTCGGCAGGTACGTTCATGAAGGGCGAATTGATTTTTAGTATTAAGTCTCGACGCGTTTAGTTGGTACGATAGTTAATGCATAACAGGTTTCCGTAATATTCCCAAAGAATCTCCTTATGGATGTAATATCTAGAAGTTCTGCACAGTGCCGCCAGATCAGGGAAATTGACTCGAATGGGGGGAAATACAGTTATTCTCTCTTTGCCAGGAGCGGATTAAATAAGTGACATTGCGATACCTGAACGACAGAAACGAAACGCGTCACGTGATCGAGCCATGGTGGAAGCGTGGGGGAATAGCGTCGTAAAAGGGGAAGGGTAGGGTGCGAGACAAGTCTTAATCCGGCGACACTGGTTCTGCGAACAGTACATTACAGTACAGCAGTGATGGGCATGGGAGGGGCTCCTCAAACGCCTGCTTCTCCAACCTACCTCTCTTTCGTGCAGTGCGCACCTTCGTCACGTTCGCTGGTGTCTTACGTCTTCGTTCCCCCACGATAACGGCGCTTACAGGAAGGGGACAGTGGGCGCTATGGTCCCATCTCAATTGAGACAAAAATGTCCATCCCTGCAGTACAGTATATTACGATACGATATGATACGATACGTGGCGATAGATACCATACGGTACGGTCTGTCTATAAACACGCTTGGTTATGTTGTCACAGTAACCGGCACGGGCGGCCTTTTTTTTGCTTTCAATTGAACGATATACAAGCCAAAGTTGGCTTCTTTTCCGCAATCAACCGTCAAGTACAGAAAATGGAGGTACGCAAATGACAAAGTAAGATAGATCGTATTTAATATGCGTCTCGTTGTACGGACGATCGTATTATCATAGGATAGGTCCTCTATTCTCGTAAACACCCCCGATACTTCTCGATGTCAGCATTAAAAGTGCTTGAAGTGTCCTGCTGGCCAAAGAAATTCGACATACCTCTGCCTATAGATGTGCTGCCGAAACCAAGGACGGCGTTTTTTATAGACAGAGTGCGTTATATATTATTATCTTAAGACGAATAATGCGAAGAGAAATCCTTAAAAATGGAAAAGCTACAATGCGATCATTAAAAATTAGTGTTAATATTATAGGCAAGAAAAAGTGCTTTTATAAAATATAATATTATTTATAATATCTTGATGATACATAAATATATATATATAAATATATATGTATAGATATATACATATATAGAAGTATCTGCAATATATCGACTATCGGTTAAGATAAATAAGGGATAAAAGCAAACCCTATATGGAAGGGTATATCGTCTAAGTATACATGTGTACACAAATATAAGCGCGCATGTAATAGTCTATTTATATGACATGAAAGAATTAATCGGTGTAAGTATGTGTGTGTGTGTGTGTATGTATGTGCAAGCGTGTGTGTGTATGGCTGTATGTGTGTATGTATGTACGTATTTGTATGATTACGTGAGACTAATACTTAAGCATACACGCACGCACCTAAGAAATACAACTAAAAATTTAGTGATTGAAACTATAATAATATAAGGATATTATTATTATATCAATTTGTAGAACTATGTTGTACTTAGTATTACATTAAGTAATAAAGATTGTCCTACACGTGAATCAAATGAATATTCATTCAAATACTGCTCCCGAACTTTGTTTACCCGAACAAACTTCCAGTACAAACCCGAAAAAGTCGGATAACCCGATACATTCGGACTACCCGAAACAGTCGAGTTCCCCGAGTATTCGTATGTTAGGGGACCCACCCGAGCTCGCTCGACTTCCTCCAGTCCGACAAGAACATACCAGGCACCCGACGCATTAGGGTCGGATTAACCAAGATAATTCGGACAGTCTGAGAAAATGGGGCACGTTTTCGTAGGCTACACAGGACTGTGCGTATCCAAAGGCCACTTAAGAGGCGCTCGAGATGCTCGCAACAAAGGCCAAATGCCCAACAACGTGTCATTTCATTCATCTCCCTAATCTTCACCATCAATCAGTCCCTCTGTTCCTCTAAACACTACTCCTGCCTCCTTCTAATTCTCGTTCGGTGACCTTTGTGTCACCGCGCACCTTCTTGTTGAGACGCTCCAAAGTCTTCCAAGCTGCGCGAAATGGGTCTGGACCTTCTTGACGGCTATTATAACGCTAAATCGTGGGTTACGAGCGTTGTTCTAGGATAAGTGACGAGAAGTCCTCCCCCACTCTGTGACTAGGTCACTTAAGAACATGTGGTCCTTATTCTTTTAAGAGAGGCACAACCTTAGGTGTAGGGCATAGTAAAGATCTCTAATTTTCGAAGCATGTGTCAACGAATGCACCTCGCACTATATTTCCATATTATCTTCTAAGTCCTAAGTTAACGTATCTAGTAGTCGTAGCATTCTAAGCCAGTGTAACCATCTTATAAAATATACATACACCGTTAATTTTAATATCAATCATTTCAATTATCTCCAATCATAAAGTCAGTCCCTACTCGCGGCAATCGCAAGTCTCTGCAAGACATTGCATCTCGCGTCACCAGGACGGACGCTGCCCGACAACGACGATCAGAGCCATAGCAGGAGCTCTCGCCGACTTAACACGGGCAGACAATGGTAGACCTGACTGCCGTCGTCTAGTACTACGCGGACACCGTCGCTCTAGCCTAGGCGATCAAGATTTCGATCACCCGACCCTTACCTCAAATCAGGGAAATCAAACTGCGCGGTACCGGTGAGTATTAGCTGTAAGCCGCATACGCGTAAAACCGTGGTCCCCAGAGGTTGTTACATATTTGGCGTCTTTGCTGTGGCGAAGCCGTGAACTAACATCTCAGTCACGACTCAAACAGTGGGACGTAACAGAAGAAGTCAAGTGACACATTTTCATTTGACAGATTTAGGAATCTCTAAATTTCTTATCAGAGAGAAGATGAGAGGCATCACGTCCGAAGTTTTTGTGCCTCCACTATTATGCTGCCCCGAACACCCAATTTTAGCCTGGATCAGATCCTACACCCACGGAAGAGAGGATCCACGTTTAGCCTGGATCAGATCTCACATCCACGTTGAGCGTGGAACAGAACCCACACTATCTTTTAGCATGAAACAGAACCTTTATAAAGAGGGGGCCGCCATGGTTTGAAATCCATATACGTATGCAAGGGTCAAAATCTAGACAAATTGCCGCTTCAATATCGCAATGAGCAGTTTAGAATCGGTCAATTGTGTTTCCTAAAAGTATAATCTACGTCTGTATAGAGCCCAAATTGCGAATTTCTACCTCATCGTGGAGTAATTTGTAATATTCGGCAGAAAATTCGAATTCTGAAGCAAGTATGACGTCACAAGATGGCTGTCGCTGAGAGATTCTCTTAATTTCGAGAGATTTAGTGTTCGTATCCAAAAAAAGGCTCTATACAGACGTAGCAAAGACATGTACAAACACGGTGGTATGCATTTTTAATTGATTACTTACTTTTACTAACGTAAAATGTCTAGAAAAAAGGCACAATTTTGCGGTTCCGCTGACTAGCGCCACGGTCTCTCCGCGGCAAACACTGTACGTTGCGATAGAATACGGTCGATAATGCAGATCGATAGTACAGGTTTACGTATGTACGATATGTATGCTGCCGAATATTACAAATTACTTAACGATAAGGTAGAAATTCGCAATTTGGGCTTTGGACAGACGTAGATTGGACTTTTAAGAAACACAAGTGACCAATTTGTCAAGATTTTGACCCTTGCAAGTTCATGTACGTGTATGGATTTCATGTATGTGTGTGGTCACACAGAGTCGTCCTGTTGACACCAACGAGATACGACCTTTAAAGACTGCCAGCCCCTGTGCTATCACCGACGAGATAAAGGAATAGACCTGACACCTTATGGGACTTGGTGTCTTAGATATCTGTAGTACCGTCACCTCAAAATGCCAGTGATTTTAGCGTCCTCTACGTTTGAAGCAGTCCAAACAACACGCGCCCGGACGCACGCGCAAAGACCGGTACGTATTCAAGAGGCCAAACCGTCCTGGTAGCATAGGCAAATCGACCATCCTACCCTCGATACGTTCGCGCCTCAAACCGAAGAGTCACGAGCACAAAACGCGAAACAACGAGTTTTTCTAATAAATTTAGGACATAAACGCTGAGAACGTGAAGTTTTAATTGCGCCATGCAAGCGTAAGGAACTCGCAGTAAACATAGATAGATTAACAAGTGAACTTTAGCTGAACGAACAACGTCGTATTTATTCCAAGTCATTGCCATTTTATTACATTCTCGTCGTAAAACCAAACAGAGGCGAATTCAGGAAATCGTTCCGTCTCTCACATTTTCTCAGGCTCAATCAGGCAGTTGAGATATCGCACAGCTCACATTAATGTGCCCTGCTGTCATTTCTGACTGTACCTGTTTGCATCTATAAATGGTCGACTCGATGGTGTAGCTCATTGCAAACCTTTTCCGGCTGGAACTTTCTGATTGTATTTGAATGACTTTGCGTGGAGGAGGACAGGATTGCCTGGCGTAATCATTGTGCTGTTTACGAATAATTGCCACATCAACTCATACATTTTTGTCCGGACAATCGACGTGTCATTCCATGTACGGAGCCGTCTATAATTCCGCCACTCCGTGGAGGCAATGAAAAATAAGCAGTGTGACAATGTACATATATTTTTCTTAATGTTTTAGTCAAATATTGAAACTACAATTCATGCAATATAAGTAGGTCACCTTAAAAATGTATGATATTTTATTTGAGTTTTCTTTTTGATTAAAATCTAATTTCTACAAAAAATGAAAATGCTTTTCTAACGGATTGCAATATTTTGATAATACCACCAGTTGAAATCAATGACTGATGATCGATTGCTCTTGCTTGCTTATGTAGACTCTCATCATAGAATAGAATTTATCTATGATTTATATCCCAGTAATGTTCACCATAGGCACCGCCTATATCAGCCCATTTCACCTATAAAAATATGAAAATATAATTACACGTTTAAAATTCGTCACATGTCAATGAATTTTGTAATACAAATAATTAACAAACTAACTAACTAACAAACAGACACACTAACTACACTAACTACTTACTTATAACTAACTTTTTCCTTTGCGAAAATGTTCTCCGTGGCTTTATTAAGGAGTTATTAATGAAAGACACGGACCAATCAGAGCGCGGCTATACCAGAGGGATCCCGGCTCGGCTATAGCTCCCGCATGAGCATGACGTTGGCATTGGCTGAGTTTGAATCCGCCTGCTGTATCGGCGCTCTGATTGGTCTGTGTTTCTCGTTAATAACTCCTTAACAAAGCCGCGGAGAACGTTTTTGCAAAGGAAAAAGTTGCTTCAAATGACGTCAGGAATCAACCCTTCCGAGAAAATACCACATTTTGGGACACTCTATATAGAATTCTCGTCATTACCTTTCCTCGATGACGATTTTCTAGAAAATCTTTTTCTTCAAATCTTTGTTCCCACTGAATCGGATTTTCACAAACATATCCGAATTGCAATTTAGTTTCAGGTTGGCGTTCCAGGAAAATGTCCCTAAATTTTTTAATGCTCTTGAAATGGAATCAACTTTTGTGATGAAATTTTAAATTTAGACACAAAAACACATCGGGAAGCCATGTAAATATTTTCACATGCAGTTTCATTTTTGCGCGAATCGAATTCAAACACCCGTTTGGTATGCATCGCAAATGTTTTAGTATGATTTAACTTCCACAAGAGCATATCGTATATCTGCTAATACATCTTGATTTTTTCTAATAATAAAACTTTATATAAACAAATTTTCATGCCAGTTTCCCGATTTAGGTTTCTACGTCTATCGCTGTACTTGTTATTGTATAATTTGAGATACACTATTCATTGCAATGACATTGAAGAAATGAAGGTTTCTTCATAAATGTAATCTGTATATTAAAGAGACGAGTACAGAGATTTCTCTATATATGTCGCCAAGGCCTGGATGATAAACGTCGCGGAATGATACCCACTACAGCGGGGTATACCCGTGAGGGGCCGCGAAACTCGAGGGGCCTCGGATGTCGAGGAGTTTAAACATAACATGGCTCGGACATGTCTCCTGCACGATACACGACGCTGGCAAGACCCGTGTTATTGACATATACCGAGAATTCACTATATTATACACTCACTGAAAAAGTTCCTTTTTCATTGCGAATTCGTCAAGAATTCCGTCATCTGACTTTCCTTGAAGCTTATCTCCATCGTCTGGAATATTTTTCATACTTATTAGCAATAAGTTAATAGTTCTTGAAATAAAATTTTACCCTTTATAAAGCTGATTCAAAGCGTGCATTTTCTTGTCGATAATATTCCGTAACTGATTAAATTAAGAATTAAAGAAAATAATTCTATGTTTACTAATAATCTTGCTACGAACTTTAAGAGTGTCTGTTATCACACGAGAACACACCGAAGTAACATCAGATCTCAATGGCGCACTGAGAAGAAGCTGTTATTTCACCAATATTAGGCACATCTTTTTTGTTTGAATATCATTCATATTAGAATGATCAAACACCAAACTCAAAGTTTTGAATGAGAACCATATTTGACCGAATATCTTGATTTAAATAGCAAAGCGACATATTTATTAATAAGAAATAGAACTGCGCAAACGAATTTTAGATAGCTATATTTGTTTGACTAATACAAAAGTAGGGCTAAACTTTAGTTCAGGAAACCAGAAATTTTTAACTTTTTTTATGTAATGCTGTAGATTTTGGTGAGAAACTCCTAAAAATCTAAGTTTTAATCCTAGGAGATCAGTAGTTCAAAAATTATGCGTGTGTAAAAATGTGCAATTTTCTACATTTTTGACAGGTACGGGCGCTGCCATATTGATATGTGTAGACATCGTCCAATGAGCGGAGCCATGAGGAGGTTAGTCGGGGTTAGGTTCGTAGGGGTGGGGGATGAGGTGGAGCGCACAATGGTTCCAAATCCCCAAAAGCTGGGCAAAACCCAAAAAATGAATTACCGGTAATGTCCTTTGTAAACGGAAAAAAGTTCGAGCCTTACCTGTCAAACAGATTTAAAATCGTTCAACTTTTGAACCAGTAAATTCCTAACGTTAAAACTTGGATTTTTGACATTTTCTCGTCAAAATCTACAGAATCATGTATAAAAAAAGTTAAAAATTTTTGATCCCCTAAAGTGAAGTTTAACCTCTTAAGCACTGTACGCCACTATAGTAGCTTCCGTGGTACTCGACAAGCACGTGTACTTACATCTTTGAGTTAGAATAAAATTTACATTCATCTCATTATTCAGTGTGGACAAATAACACTGTCCAACAAAATTAAACTTTTTTCGAGTTTTGCAATACCTGTTGGGTGATTCTTATACACTTTGTCATCCTAAAACCGAATCTGGAAGTAGAATTGCTCCATCACGCAACGTTTTCGAAAAATTTTGGTTTTTGTAAAAATGCCCGATTTTGATACGAAACGACGTGTTACGCAAAAACTAAACACGCGAGAAAGTTCAAATTTGAGTCAAGAGATAGAGGGGACTCTCCTCTACATATTCATATAGTCAATTATATTTTTATGTACTTCCTAATAGTTGTAAATGGTTGTTAAAGTTTGAAAATGTGCCGACGCGGGTACTTTGTACGCTCTATTTTTGTATTTATATGAAAAATCCTTTATCTAGCAGCAATTTACTATACAGGAATGCATTCTACAGACATTTCTGGTAAAGAAACCATTTACGAAAAGTATTTGGTTCCCTTAATGTACGAGAAGGATCAGAAAATGTTAATTGACAGCGTGTGCGCGACGCGTTCGCGCCAGACGGCCATTGCAGCCTTTTCGCGACTCGCCAGGGCCGTCGCTATGCGTAGTCGACGTTGGCACCACTCAAGTATGTCTTTGCTTACTATGCTTAATTAAATACATTTTTTTTTGTCTTTTTGGGTGCCAATCATTACAAAAGATTATAAAAATACGAGTTATATTCACATTTCATTGTGGAAATGCTTAATAAGGAAAATTGAATACAAAAACTTACCTATTTCTGATGCAAACAAATTAAAAATGTTTTCGCCTTGCTTGACGCTTGTTCCTTTTATTCCGATTTTCAATAATAAGTGTCCAGCAGTAATCAGCAAGCATCGCACATAAGTCTTTTCCTTTGTAACGTTTTTCCATTGTTTAAATATCTTGATGAAAGATTAATGCTGGAATTGTATTCATTGTTTTGATTTTAAAATAATTTCGTCATGAATATAACAAAAACAGTCCGGCTGATTTATACACTTCCGCGACATTTTATCGATTTAATATAGAGCAACCTATGTCTTAATTATGTACTTCGATCAATAAAATCGATAAAAATAGTCCCATTTACATAATGTTTGGACTTATCTTAATCGGAAGAATCTTGAATGTCCATTGGTATTACAATTATAAAGATAAGACAACAATTACTGAAAATAAAATTTTCTAGTCACCGTATTGCTGCGGTCAATTTTCTTTATTAAGCATTTCCACAATGAAATGTGAATATAACTCGTATTTTTATAATCTTTTGTAACAATTGGCACCCAAAAAGACAAAAAAAAATGTATGTAAATAGTAAGCAAAGAAATACTTGAGTGGTACCAACGTCGACTACGCATAGCGACGACCCTAACGAGTCGAGAAAAGGCTGCAATGGCCGTCTGGCGCGAACGCGTCGCCACACGCTGTCAATTAACATTTTCTGAACCTTCCAAATACTTTTCGTGAATGGTTTCTTTACCAGAAATGTCTGTAGAATGCATTCCTGTATAGTAAATTGCTGCTAGATAAAGGATTTTTCATATAAATACAAAAATAGAGCGTACAAAGTACCCGCGTCGGCACATTTTCAAACTTTAACAACCATTTACAACTATTAGGAAGTACATAAAAATATAATTGACTATATGAATATGTAGAGGAGAGTCCCCTCTATCTCTTGACTCAAATTTGAACTTTCTCGCGTGTTTAGTTTTTGCGTAACACGTCGTTTCGTATCAAAATCGGGCATTTTTACAAAAACCAAAATTTTTCGAAAACGTTGCGTGATGGAGCAATTCTACTTTCAGATTCGGTTTTAGGATGTCAAAGTGTATAAGAATCACCCAACAGGTATTGCAAAATTTTTTTGGTGTTGGACAGTGTAATTTACATCGCATAAATGATCTCTGCTATTTTTAGTAACGTTAATGTTTAGACGCAGAAGCTGTGCGACGGCAGGAGAGGCAAGGGTTATCTGATACTATTGAAATATGTAAAATCAATAAGCTAATATAAAAGAAACCTTCGTTAGTATATTACCTGGAGGATGATTTCGTATTCCCCTTCCAGCACTCGTAACAGTAAAAAGTAAGATAACAAATGTAGCCGTAAAAAATTTCAACATATTGCATGTATTCGCTGTAACAGTTGTAATAATGATGATTAATAGCGATTGAGGAGGATTAAATATGGCTATAAGCGATGCGTATTTACGAAGGACTGAAGTCACTGACAGAGTTTGAATTCGTACTGATCGATCGTTTAGTGATGGTTTATCCGTAATGCTCTGATTACGCTACTACATCTAGAGAGGTAACAGTGGCCGTACCTTCAATTTGGTATGCTTTCACCGATTCTGTACCTCTTGTATTCGATTTGTATTTGCTCCTATTGGGTCATTCTTCGCGAAATCGCACACTTTCCGGAGTACTGTTACGGATTTTATTCAAATGAATATGTTGCATATGTTGCAGAGATATATGAACGTATCTTACGGGATTTTTCAATATCTTGGAAATTGTCGGTTTAAAAGACCTGTAAAATAAGATGTTCACGTTTTATGATTCACTTATGATGGCTGAACTAACACACCAATGAAAATGATATTTTAGGTGCTTGTAGTGAAATCATGAGAATATCTAATACAAATGATTTCAGTTGAAAAAATATTATTTCTCACCATTTATTTTGCAATTGTTTTAAACAAATGCAATGTTTTCGTAGCAGAGTACTTTTGCCACAAAATCCAAACATTAAAAAAGCACATTTATTATAATATAATGTAATATTTTTGTATTACATCTTAAAATACATACCTTACGTTACAACCTGTGAGAAAAAACACACAATTAATTTATTTTTATTTCTAATAAACAGACTTTGAAACCTATATTTTTTATTATAGGATCTTATTGTCCGTAAAAAGACCAGCAATTTTTGTAGGATACTTTTTTCATCTGCGCACTAGTTTCGGAGATATTTAAAGAGAAGTAGAGCGAGTCATACTTATACTGCGAGAAAGTTTGTAATTTCTTTATAACTATGACAAATTTTCAAAATGTTCTCCGTTATTTTCTAAACAACAATACAGACGATTCTCAAATTCTGAACGAACATTTTTGAAGGTATTTGTTGGAATAGCTCTACATTCCTGTACAATTCTGCGACGCAAATCGTTGACGCTTTCTGGTTGTGTTTTATAAACAACAGACTTTAAATGTCCCCACAAAAAGAAGTCGATCCATCTTAGTGGGAATCGATTGTTTAACCACTGGCGCACTGGTAACGTGTAATGCAGGGGAGCACCATCATGTTGGAAGTACAAAAGTTCTTCATTTAACAAAAAATTGCCGTTTTCATCTCTTTGGTTTTCAAGACTTTCTCTTATAAGTGGATCAATGATGGCGTCCAGTAAATTTAAATACAGATTGCCATTCAAATTCTCTTGGAGAAACAGAAAACCTATAATAGCATTTCCTAAAATGCCTGCCCAAACAATTATTTTTCCGGTCATTGATTACTTTCCCTAATAAAAAGTTGATTTTTGTCACTCCAATAACGACAGTTATGACGATTTATAGCATCGTTTAAGAAAAAAGTGCATTCGTCACTAAAACAAATGTTTTTAATTATATTAGAAGTGACGTTGATCATATTTGTTAATTCCTCAGAAATCTCAATCCGCCTGTCAAAGTCATCTTCCAATAACTTTTGATGCAACTGCATTTTATAAGGATTGAACTTGTTATGTTTAAGTAATTTGTGCACAGATCCCACTGATACACCAGTTACCATTAAAACTTGTCGAATTGAACTAGTAGAATTCACAGTAAACTGTCCTATAATTTCGATTTGATCAGCTTCTTTTATGAATTTTGGCTGTTTTCTTTTTAAATTTGTCACCGATCTTGTTTCCTCAAGTTTTGCAACTAATTATAACACGTACGTATGAGAAACATGTGTATCAGGATGTCTCCCATTAAACGTAGCAGCAGTTCAACGAGCACACTCATCAGTTCCATAAATAAAAATTATTTCTACTCGTTCTTCTAAAGAATACACCATTTTATATAATTGTACTACGGTATAGTATCTTTTATTACGATGATTCACACTTGACTAAACGGTACAATCTTATATTGAAAGACAGACAACATAAACAAGAGATCAGTAGAGGACAATTTTGTTTTGAAACGGTACGTGCTAGTACAACTGGAAAACATCAACGACTTGTGTCAAAGAATTTTACACAATAATACGCCTCGCTCTACTTTTCTTTAAATATCTTCGAAACTAGTGCGCGAATAAAGAAAAGTATCCTACGGAAATTGCTGGTCTTTTTACGTACAATAAGATCCCATAATAAGAAATATAGGTTTCCATTTGAAAAAACAACGTTAACCTTCAAATGTCCTTGAAAACGCCACCCAAATAAAAAACTGATACTGCCCCTCTCTTTCCCCTTCGAAATCTTTTTAATATCTATATCTTATATATTTTTAATATCTTTTTAATATATATCCATACTTTTCGAGATATTCGGCTGGAAAGTTTTCGAATGAACACCCTGTATACTTAGTACATTTTTGTGTGTAATGTAGCGTCTGTGTAATTTAGTCCTCTCTAGGAGGTGAAAGAGAGGGCGGGAGGATACGGTTTTTGAATATGAATGGGAGGACTCTTGGGTCTTGAGTTCGAATGTTGAAAATAGTTTCCTCTAGTAACGGATTTGCTATGGGCAACAGCTTCCATTTTGGTGTAAAACGGGGGATGGTGAAGGGTATCATTCTGCATCTCGTAGTCTATCTCGGTGCCAAGGTTAATCGGATAGTAGAAGCCTTCCGGTGCCTCGAATGTAACCGTCAGCAAGGTTCTCAGCGTAGGTGTAGCTGGTAGCTCCTACCAGCTCTTCGTGTGCGTTGTTTAGGACTTATTTGTGTAGTCATTTATGACATGGGTTTTTATTTTGGCCTCACTGTACCAGAGACACGCATCTGGGCAAAGACAACTTCAAAGTAGATACTCTTTCCGTTTGGTATTTGGCTGTGAAGCAAATCCTGGCTAAGAAGCAAATTTTATAGCCAGAGTTAACCATGTATGATTCAATTTCAATAAGTCGAAACGGCGCAGCGAAAACTTTATTTTTATGAAAAAGAAGGCATTTATTCGTTCGAACTGAAATTCAAAGTACAAATTGCATAGACAGTATAATAGTAATAATGTAATAATTAATCATTAATAAATATCAATTCAATTAATAATACGTTGTGTACCAATATACTGCGGAATATATGTACGGTAATTGTACTACTCGGGATGTGTTCAGTGGCAGCATTACATCGCTATAATCAAAAGTATATTACAATTACTTTTCCTTTTATTCTCGCTTGTCGATGACTCAAATCGGCAACTCGATTGCGTCATTTTCTCCCCTTTATTGATATTGTTTTTACTTATTTTGTTCACATTATTCAAAGTTCGTGCGTTGTCGGCACATTCACTATCTAATTGAGCGCGTACTGATTACACGCAGAAACTTTTGCTCAGTCTGCAGAAATATAATAATTAGTAAGATATTAGACATTAATTACTAATCATTTTCTGTCTGAATTGTTGCAACCTAATGTGAACAAATACTTATAACAAAACGCAGTTTTGAAACAATAGAAGTGCATAGTCAACAAACTTCTTTGTTTTGTCTTTTGGAAGCAAATTAGTATGGTATTAAAGTAATCAGGTTAATTTTAATATATATTTATATATTTACTCACACCCGATCAAATATTTCCGTCAACATGAGCAAAACTTCATTTTCAATATATACAGTGTCTCGCCCATTCATGATCGCAATACGAGCTTACTGGCATCCGGATGTTAAATAACAAAGAAAGGAAGAGGAAGCAGAGAGTGAGAGAGGGAGAGAGAGCATTAGTAGTGTGAAATTAATTGTTACTTCAAATTGACTTTTTCGTGCTGAACTATTCTTTATGCACGAATGCAGTGAACGCAGGCAGTGCTTAGAATAAGTTTACGGATATGTAAAACTCGTATAGCAATCTTCTTATTTTCAGGCCTCCGTGTTTGACGTTCTTCTTTGGTTTACTCATCCCCTAATGAAAAACCCTTCGGTTTCTTGTCAGATCATTTCCGTAGTAAGTACGCCTCCTATTTCCTCGTATGTCCTTTCGAATGCTAACTCGTTCTTGATGAAAAAAAGTTCAGCCGTTTGTGCAGCATAGACTAGCTTAAATTAATTATCGACTTCCCGGTATTTATTAATTCATTTTTGTAAATCGACGGTTGCAAATTCATCGTTTCTTTTGTCAGACAAATTCGGCTATTGCGTATAGTATATACAGTGGCTCAAAGTAAAACTCGGACAGTTGGCAATACTGTTCCAGAAAATGTAGACAATTCCAATATGCGGGAAATCCCAATTACTTTATCGTTTAATACCACGTCCTATTTATGTCGAGTAAGTGCTGGAATTTTTTTTTGCAAAATTCATATTTGTTATCTGAAAATGGAAAAACAATTCAGACAAACGTCGTTATAAATTCGAAAGATTGTCTTAAATCATAAAAAATCATCGAAAATAATTTTACGAAGTTATTATGCAGTTCACGATACAATCAAACGATTTAAAACACAAAAACTCTGGAAAACAAATGAAAACCAAGCAAACGGAAGATATTATCTTAATCCGAAGAGCGATAGATCTTAAGGCAAATAGAAAAAAAATCCGAAATTAACTTCTCCAAGGTTAGCTGTAGAGAAAAAAAGATATTTTGGGAAATACGCAAATCCAGAAAGAATTATAATTGTATTACGGAAGAATAATTTCAATTGAAAAGTCGCTCAAAGTTTAAAAAAGACAATTTTCGCAAAATTGTATAGAAGTAAGGATTTTTCATTTTAGAAGACAGTCTAATTTACCGATGAAAGTAAATTCAATGTCTTCCGCTCCGGTGGTCAATCATATGTATGAAGAACACTAAATGAGTATTACATAAAAAATACATTTAATTTATGGCCGCCTGTTAAGCATTGATGAAATTGTGGACCAGATTAAGTATTTGTAAATTCTGAAACAAAATGCCAAGAATAGTGTACAAAAATTGGTTAATACTCAGAGTTCAGATTTAAATGTAAAAAAAATTGAAGAATCACAACATATGAATGGGTAAAGATTGAACCTTTTTTGTGAAAAATTAGTCTGCTCTACACTAAATAGATTAAAAACTGTTAGAGCCAATAAAGGACTACCAACAAAATATTAAAGTTTAATAAAAATAACCCAAAAAGGCATTTATACATTTAAAAATTTCTTACTGTTCGAGTCTTAGTTTAACGTTAACTTCAATGATTTTTAAAACTTTGATGTTCTGAAATTTAATGTAAATAAATTCGGCTTTTGTTTTCGGTGAAATTAACCAGTTAGTCAAACTTGTATCGAGAAAATCTTGATCAATGCTTGTAATCGTAATTTGCAAGAGAAAGGCGGTCGATTTGGTGCTAAGACCATGTTTGGAGCAGAATTTGTTCCCTATTTGTTGTGAATTTACCACCAAAACTTGTCGACAAATTCCGAGCCTAATGTGGAAACAGATTGCTCGGTATTTGAGTGCAAAATTTGCAGTCGCAATTTCATACCAAATCCATGCCAAACCTTGCCCTTGTGAAGAGGGCAGAAGAGTCGAATAAAGAGCGAACCGAACATTGTTCAAAGAGTAAATGTCGGACAAAATCGGAGTAAACCTTGCTGCAGGACGGAAAACGGAATTTTATTTAATCTTTTAGATTGTATAATTTTAAGTTTTATGTACTTTGAATAATTTAATTCCGCTTTCCCTCCTACGATATTTATTCTTAGAGCAAGGTTAGGTTCACTTTTAGTACAACCGACCTGCCTTCTTCACGAGGGCAAGGTTTGGCATTGACTTGGCATGGATTTGACATGGAATTGTGATTGCGAACTTTACACTCACATACCGAGCCTAATGCAGAAACAGATAGGTTGGAATTTGTCGACAAGTTTTGATGGCAAATTCATAGCAAATTGCTTGCTTGCTTACGTACTTGAGTATAACTTAATAAAAATAACTTCATCGTTTGTTTAAAATTTCTGTTTACATTACCAATCGCTTTATACAGCATAAACAGGCAAGTGTCCGAGTTTTACTTTGAGCCACTGTATGTATAATTCGTATTGCTAAAAAAGATCCTTAATTGTACGTAAATGAACTAGAGCCGACGATCGAAACTGCCATGGTTGAAAATGTATCTTTTGTACAATACAAACAATTGGTTGACTTGATTGAATCATAGTTTCCTTAAGATGTAAATTAGATTATCAATTATGTGAATTACTTAATTAGTCGTACACTTTAGAAATAGATAAATAGACACATTTACGGAAATTTTGTCTCATTTACTCGCTACTCGTTTGTTTGTCATCGAACGGCTACAACGCACGCTATTAATAATTCTTTCTACTTGTTTATTTAAACGGAGAGTGAACGGAGTCCATAGAGATCAATGGGTACGAGTAAATAAAAAAAATTATGATGTTTTATAAGCGTATAGGCTGTGTAAATGTCACTCGACACAATGTGACTCGACTATTTATGAAAAAGAATTTAAGGATGAGGACAAGAAATGTTTTCTCGCAATGATTTTATCTGTTTTCTTCTTTTTATATTCGACTCCTCATTTATTAGTAAGTATTTAACATCAGTGGCAAATAAGACTTTAACGCACATTATTTGAGCACGTCTGGTAGACATTACTTCAGACATTACTTCGTACGCTATTGGCAACGATGAAAATTTTTCCTATGCAATCTTACGAGCTGTCTTCGTTTTCCGATGTTTTAATATTTTCTTGCATCAATACTGTGTTCGTATACAAATTTTTCAGTTATTTTCTATTTTGTGGATAATACAGGGCGTCTCATAAATTCGTTTACATTTGAATCTCGCCATGCGTATACGTGATACCTGGAGAAACTGTACATGAAAGTGTACTTAAAATGATAGGTAGCTCTTTAAAAATCCAATTGCGGTAGAAATAGAAATGCATTTTCTGCGTACACGTTTCTGCTTAAAAGTGGATAAGAGTATCGTGACGCGTACTATGTACGCAACATTAAACAATCTTTTTCTGTTAATAGAAAAGAAATCCAAAAATTCGAGACGGTCGTTCAACCTGAACTAGGGTACGAGCACAACAGAGCTACGATATGCGTTATGCTCGTACCCATAGTCGCCAGATCAAGACTTGTTCCCCCCACTCTAATTTCTCCTTCTACCGCGCTATTCCTCCACGTTTCCGCCACGGCCCGATCACGTGACGCGTTCCGTCTCTGTCGTGCATGTATTACAATGTCATGTGACTAACCCGGTACTGGCAGAGAGAGGGTAACGTTTTCTCCTCGATTCGTGTTACCTCCCCTCATCTGGCGACTATGCTCGTACTCCTAATTCAGCAAAATTATGCGTCGACCCGTAGTAGAATACAACGTCGCGAGGATCAAATTTATAGGATATCTACTTTTGTATGCACATTATCTACGCTAATAACATTTACGAAAAACTATATAATTCCCTTCTTATTACTTTTCAAAGTATGGAGATACGTTGTGAAACACCCTGTAGTAATATTTGTAATAACTCGTGAAAGGACATATTCCGCATTCGTGTTGTATCGTGTAAACGTTTTGAAATGTCTACGTCCAGCGAATGGATCGAACTCTTTTTCGATGGCGAGTCATTGAATTATGTCTGACAAGATCGACGCTCAGCGGAACAGAAATCTCGGAGGCCGACTTTGCATTTTAACTGCAAGAAGACGGTATCTAGAATAACGAAATCATGTTATGTGAGTATTAACAAAATTTGATTTAGTATGATTTAGTTATACATGTTTTTGCCAGCAGAGCCTATGGCAATGCGTTTGAAAATGATTATAACAGTTAAAACAATTACTATTTTATTTAGAAGTATATTATAATACTTTTATTTGTACGACTCTGTTATAGGAATAATTCGAGTGGAATCGCTCGGAAATATTTCTGAATGAATCCATCGGTCATGAGGGGCTCTAATTGGTAGGTGTGTCGTTGGACAAAGCCAATCTCCAAGATTTCCAAAATCATTTTAATTTCGTGATTCGTATGAGATTCGTTGCCATGAACAATCGCCGGCACCCATAGTTTGCCACTGTACACATACATACACATGCACGCGCGTGCACACACACAAATGTACGCGGGCCCATGCACGCTACCCAACTCATTACTTAATTACTCAACGATAAACCACACGCCCCTGGGGAACGTCAATCTGTAGAATACTGCATTTGCTTAAAATCTACATGCATGATGAAAACAACGATAAAAACTGCTACAAGAAACGAATGAGAATAACACGAAGAAAATGAAATAACGTGAGAAAATAAAGTACGGTGACCAATTGTAAGTGTGACTGGAGCGAGTTTACGAACATCGAGAAATTTTAAATATTGTTGTTAACAAGGTATTAACATACAATCCGAATCAATTGAATAACCGTATTTAAAAATAAACATACTGTACTGATTATGTTATTTACAAAACAAAAGTAATTGTTCAAGCGTGAAGTTATCGTTTTCTCTAAAAAATAGAAATTGAATTATTACCACTAATTTATTTCTTATTTAGTGATTCGAAATTCAGTATAAAATGCAATATTACTCTATTGAAAACAATATTCAATCTTTGTGCAAATACATTTACCGAAACAGTTTTAAAAAATGGGGAGACTGAAATGATGAGTACACAATCAGCTTTATTACTGCACACAGTCAAGAACAGATTTTCATGAGCATTATTACCGAAGAACTGTCTGATCGTTATGTACAAAGAAAAGTACGTGTATAGTTAAAGTAAATAAATGATTGTCAAATGTGAAACTATCGTAACAGAAAAGTGTAGTACGGAGAAGGAGGTATTTTCGATGCTTCTCTTGATATTGACAGAGTTCGCGAGGTGTCGTCGTGTCGAAGAGGACACGCCGAATAAACGATCGCGAGAACCGTAATATCACAAACTCGTTGGGGAGAATATTACGCAAGACGATAAATTGGTAGGACGAATATACAACGATGCTCGGTGCCGATCGCGGCGCATTACGATCGGCACTGGCGTATCGAGATACACGTTACTTACAACATTCGTACAAGTGCTTATACTATGTTTGGATCTCTTGGGAAATCCGTTGGGGCATCACTTAACCGATAAATTGACTATTAATATTTCCGTAGAGAATTTTACAAATCAGTCGAGACACGCGTACGGAAAAATGTTCTCGACAACGGTTGTCCCTTATCGTCCCTCGTCGTAACGAGCGAGTTGCTCACGTACGGATGCAGAATGCGCCGCATTTTATTCAAGAATCATATTGAGCTCTCACGCACAGTATGCATCATGAGAAAGGGATTTTCGCCATTATCTTCTTTGTTTTATTCGCCGATTAAACTTTTTCCCGAGTCACTTCTCGTTTCAACGGAACATCCTTCCATTCTAATAATTGTATTTGTCGGCCGAGTTTGTTACCGACAGAAAATAAATATAAATACTATGACAAATATCTTTAACTTCACTCGGCGACCGACTTTTTCGTATTTTGTTCTACTTTTTTATTTTTCCTTTTTTTTTTACTTTTTATTCTACGCTTTACGTGTCCTTCGGTCGTGTGTACCTCTTTATTATTGTATAATATGTATATATTTATACATATTACATTATGTTAATATGTATATATATGTATATATTTATATCTGTATAATATTAAATATAATAATTACATATGCGGTAACTCTCTTTGTTATGTGGACATCCATACGTTCCACGTTTGCTGTACCCTTTGTTTGTTCATTACGCACTTCTCTCTCTTTCTATATATTCTATATTTTATTTATAAATTCATATTTATAATATATATATATATATATGTGTGTGTGTATATACATATATATATACATATACACGTATTACATACATACATAATACATATATGTATATAGTGTCAATAATAATACTATTAATCGTTAATGAGGATGGTGGTGACAGTGACAACGATGAGGATGGTTCTCGACTCGCCAACAACAGCTAAACGCATCTTAAATAACTCTAGCACGACAGACCGCATTACGGTAGGACCGTCCGCATGCCGCGAACGAGGAAGGAGCCGCGAATGTGCCGTCTCTCAGGATTCATTACACCTAACAATGATACGAGTCTGTGCACATGGGATCGAGAGCCGGAACCTATTCGCTGGAAGAAAATGAAAGATCGCGTTCAAACTTTACTTGGACGAAGTTCCGAAAATCAGTTAAATCGTATTGAGCTCAAATTTTCCAGATAGCCTCATTTTGCATCAAAAACATGTTTCCCAAAAAGATTTTTGGCGATTCGAAAAAATTTTTTATCATATTCGTATCATTTTGTACCTTACCGACATAACATTTTCTACCTTACCGGCATAACGCTTGGATTAGGTGCCGTTTCTGAACCTGTTATTGCTTTACGCGGATTGAGTCAGGTCTGGGTTACGTCTGGATTAGATTTGGATATGATTATGTTAAATTTTTATTGTTTGATAGGCATGGTTGGATCGTGCCGGTGAATATCGTTTGGAAATGTGTCCAGACAATAAAAGAAACGCGATCACATTGATTGGTTTGACACAAAAACATGTTGAAGTTGGTACGGAAATGCCGGTAAGGCTCAAAATGTGATGGTATGGTAGAAAATAACAATAAAATGACAGAAAAATTTTTACAAGTCGCCAAAAATTCTTTTAGGAAACATATTTTTAATGCAAAATGATGCTATGTGCAAAATTTGCGCTCAATCCGACTTGACCGATTTTCAGAACTTTAGTCTTTTACTTTACTGATCGTTGGATTTCGGATTATGTATCGATGAATGGAGGTACTAACAGTTAAAAAAATGATAAATGCCCTTCAGAGTCAACATGGCCTTAGATCGCGCGGCCACCAATAAAAAAAAACGTAATGACGATCACACGCACGTCAATGATACTGGCAGTAGTAAAACATTTACGAGTAAGTTCAATTAACTGAACTGTCACGATGTACGATAATAACCGAGCGAATGCCGAACCATCGAGGTCGATGGTACCGATAAATAGTAATTATGACTGTGACTAAAAATAATGAACCGTATGTATATGTATAATATTTATAATAAATCTATATACGTATATAGATTTATCGTATTACAATAGAAAAGTCCTTGCTGCGTATAGGGACGCACGAGGGCGCACGCAATTTCGCTATGTATACGCGCAAAAGTGCTATACAAGTTAGGTGTGCACCGTTTCCGCGTATTACGCGTGCTTTCTGGCGCGTTATGACGCCTTCTTTTCGCTGTGACTCGACAGGATTGTTTACAACAATGTTGCGCCTCGTAACACGATGGGCTAAAAGAAAGCTCTTTTCTGAGATCACCATCGACAAACGGCTGCGTTTGTCGGCCAGAGAATGTTGTTTCCCTGTCTTGTTCACGCACCCCGTATGACTGTCCCGACCTTTGTTTGTGTAAATTCATACTGAAACATTACATCCATGCATCGGGAAACAATTTTCGATCCATGAATGTGGTCGATGTTCATTAAGTGAAACGTAGTATTTTTCTTTGCTCGGCTGGGGCAAATACTTTGCTCCGGTGGATACGCATTTCTGTATTCTTCGGCTGTTGCTTCTCTTCTATTGTCCTGGGAAAGTTCGTTCGAATTCACACTCCTTAGAGGACAGTTTCTTTCTACAAGGTTACACAATCACTAATCTTCCCCAGGGGTGCATAGATCGTGCGAATTCACACGAATTTTTTTGGAAATTCCTCGTGTTCTTTTATTCTTCCTCCTCACTCTCCTCCGTTGGACCGTACATGTTAGCCAGTTTGTCGAATCTGGGTCCCCAGGCTGTTAAGTACTCGTATTCATGTTGTTCGTCGTCCGTGCCTGACAGGTTAAACATTTTTATTTAGTTTTCTTTCACATATTTCGATCATTGAGGAATTATTCGTCAAATACCAATTTTCTATCAAGAACAGAGCTTCAATCGACCGACTTCACGCCGCCAATTGTAAGGTGTTCGTATTTTCAAAAACTGGTCCGTGAAAGGGAATACTTGCATATACTAGAGATCGCGAAACTCATTCTTTTAAATTTTTCAATAGCCCCTGATATTATAAAATTGCATTTCTTGCAAACAATTACAAAATTAATAGAGAACAGGATTTTGTTCTTCAACTGATATCGTTTTTAACAGATACTTTTATGTTTCTACTACAAGCATCCAAAAATCCACTTTCACCGGTTGGTTAGTTCAACTGTTATAATTCGATGAAAAAGTTTGACACTTTAACTTAAAAGCGTGTAAGATCAACAATTTCAAATACTATAATTCAAGTAAAAAATTAAATATACGTCGGCAGAACGTACTTCGGCCGCTAGCAGAGACATGTGTATTGATACGGCGTACCAGCACCCTACTTGAGGGGTTACCAAGTCAGTTTTTGTATATTTTAAATATAGGTATAATGTTCGAATGTACCGGAAGCTAGTGATGATAATGAGCCTGCAATACTTCCGCCACCTTCATAAGCGTAATTTCGTAAATCATCGAATGGTGGTGCGTTTGGATCACTGTCAGCTCTCTTTTTATGGTCTTCTATGAAGATTCCTACATTTGGCTCCGGTCCTAGTGGATCTGGATAAGATTTTTTTTTGGAATAACCAATCTTTCAATACATAATAATTATAATATGTAAGAATGGATTCATGATAAGAAAATAACACAACTTACAAAGTACTTTACAAGGTGGCAATTTTCCACCCATTTCCGATATCGGTCCGCCGATAGGAATTTGAAGCGGTGTAATGTCAAATGCTGTCATGTCGTCTTCTCCGCCACCTTCGTCGTCATAATTAATAATATTTTCTCTGACGTCATCGTCAGGGCCAGGATACTTGATGTGAGCCTCCCTTCTTCTATTATAAACAACAAATACTAAGACGAGTACTGTAACATAAAGAACATATTATTATGTTATGTATGTTATGTATATTATTATGTTACTTAATTAAAATATATTATCATATTAAAGCATAATTAAATTATGAATTAAGAAATCTATTAAAATAAGAGAAAAACAATAAGTGCTATACAAATAACTATAAAAAGTTCCGAAAATGCTTTGTTTAAAGAGCATATTACTCGATATTTTTTAAGAATCAGTTTAGTATAAATCAGCTTTATATTATATACTATATTATATACTAAATTGTGTCTCTGTTATTAATGATTTCATGGAAAAAGTGCTCAGGATAAGGTTGCAATGTTTTCAGGGACACATGCAGCGGTAACGTTATTTTTCCAGAGATTCCAAAATCATCAGTACTGTTTAAAAATGAAATGGTCTTTCAGAACATAAAAAAAGAACAAAATCATCCACGGTTTGTAACATTATTGAACTTTTGATGTAGTTTTGTTGTGAATTTTAGTGAATGCAATTGTTTAACTGACAATAACAAGTGAAGCTTACCTAAAATAATCAGAAGACAGACCAGAATGGCTGCCAAAGCACCCATACTGAGTTTCAGTGTTTGACCTTCTTGAACGAGTTCGCAATTCTCACCCCAGAAGCCCTCGGGACAAATACATCGATACCGTAATCGAGGATCCTGGTTGATACACCTGCCACCGTTTAAGCAGGGATAATCAATGCATTCGTTCTTGTCCATGCATCCTTTGTTATCAGGCGATGGAATTCTTCCTTCTCCACACCTAAAGGAGAAAATTCAATAATGTTCATAAATATAACATAATATATGTCTTTCAACTTGTTTGAAAGACTTTGGGACAGAAAATAAATGCAACGTATCGTTCTTGTTAAGGAGTACTTACGTGCACTCGTATTCATTCCAAAGGTCGACGCACTCGTAGGGATCGGCGCAAATGACATTGGCGCAAGGTTTATTAGACGGGCAATTCCGTTCTAGATTCCTGGCCATCGTGGCTTGACCCCATTGTGTTCCATTCATCGCCGGTGGTAGTGGGAGGTGTTTTCCTTCTAATCTGATATCATCGAGACATCCTGGTCGAAATAGTAAAAGTATTATGAGAAAGTGAATATGTATACGTTGTATCTCTGTAATTAGTATTATAATTCAGAAAAACTGTTTTCAACTTAAAAATATGTATATACACGGTCTAGAGTATGTACTAGGGATTCCTATTTCACGTGTATGTACCCAGTAAACAATTTATTCTTGTTTTATTAGAATTTTGTCATATTTTGAACAATGTACCCACTTAGCCAAACCTGCTTCGAGAAAATTTTGAGCAATGTTTTTGATCCTACTTTGCGAGCAAAAGGCGGTCATTTTGGTGTCGAGATCATGCTTGGAGCAGAATTTGGTCCCTATTTGCTATGAATGGTCTCTATTTTTGAATTTGGTTCCTATTTGCCACCAAAACTTGTCGACAAATTTCGAGCCTAATGCGGAAACAGATTGCTCAGAAACGAAGTAGCGTGCTCCAGTAGTTAGAAAAACTACAGTTAAAACTATTATTTTTCTAAATCTATATTCATTGTAGTACGTTCACACAGAAAAGTATGTGTAGATGATACATTTATTTCACATGTTTCATTTCACGGTAGAACGGTCGACTTTATTGCACTGTACTGCACAAAAATATTATCACTTAATCGGCTGAAACAGTAATAACTGTTACAATAGAGATGGTTGCATCAGTGAGTGTATATAAAATCGACAGAACGTGAAATTTGTACACACAATAAAACAGAATTTGATCAACATTTGTATCACTATTAAATATGAAATCATATCATATTATTATCCTTAAACATTGTATACACACATAACATGTATAGTATACACTACAAGTACTATTATATGCTTTAATTTCTTTAAAAAATAAAGATAGAACATTATACTCTAAAAATTCAAAACAATCTGTATATTCAGCAAACATGAATTATTTCGTTGCGTGTTACGAATCAATTGTTTGTTTTAGTTAGGTGTTGCGAATTGATAATTTAAGTTAAGATGTTACTAGGATATCCTCTCTTCGCGCGAGATGACAGTGTGAAATGTAAAAGACGAATTATGTATGTGTATACGACGAACAAATACCGTAATAAATTAATAGCGTGAATAGAGTTAAGTTTGTAGCGTAGCAGTGGTGCGATGCGGAAATATTGTAAACTGCGTGCGAATATTGAATGGTGTGGTGACAGATCTGTATATGTATAGAATGCTACTATGGGAGAAAATGTGTTCCGAATTAAGCGTTATAAACCTCTCGCGGCATCGCGTATTGCAGGGAGATCGTCACATGGACGGAAACCCCGCAGATGGCCACGGGTAAGTTTGTTATGGACAACAGCCTAGGCCCGGTAGACCGGGAGGGGGTTGTGATCAAACCCCTCCGAAACCAGGTCCACGAGCACGGTAAGATCGTAAAGATCGAACCGGGGCCGTTAAGCCAAGCGAAGCCAGCGAGAGGGGGCTCAACCCCACTATTAAGAGAGGAAGAAGTGGGGCGGAGTATAAATATTTGAGTAGACTATGCGGAAGTCTGATTAGAGACATAATTGTGTGCGAGATCGCAATTCCGTTACTTAACAGACATAGTAATTGTATATTGTATAAAATATAATACTTATAAAACATTCCAAGCGCAATTCCGTTACTTAACAGTTGCGTATTGCATATTGTGTATATTGTTGTGACATTGCATGGTAAAAGATTTACCTTTCTGGTAATCGGCATACACCTCGAATGTCCGAACGCCCGTGTATTCTGCTTTACCACTTGCGTAAACGCCTTCCTGCTTGTCAACTAGTAGCCACTGGTGGCCTTCAAAGGAGAAGGTTTCGTTGAACCTTCTTCCTTCGCCACCATCCAGTTCTAAAGTCGCAGCCGATCCGTACCTCGATACTCTGACGGTATGCCATTGTCCATCGTCAACAGCTATTGCGGTGAGCCAGATATCACGCTCCTCGGTCCTCAAACTATTCAAATTGTATCGGAAATGCAGCCTGCTATCCTTGATCTGCGAATTAAAATGTCGATTCAAACTTTGCTATCTGCTTTTAAGTTCAAAAATTTCTGTGACACATTTATTGTACAAAATTCAAAATGTTAATTATACCTTTTCGCTATAGTGCATTTTTATTTTGAAGAGAAACGATGGCTTAACTGTATTTCAGGAAATCAAAAATTTTTTACTTTTTTAAATGTAACCTTGTATATTTTGGCGTGAAAATGCCGAAAATCCAAGTTTCAATACTACGAGATCACTAGTTCAAAAGTTATACGTGTGTAAATATGTGCGACTTTAAGCGTTTTTGACAGGTAAGGGCGCCGCCATATTGGTATGTAGTGACTGTTACACGTCGTTTTTGATATATCGGTGCTCTACATTATCGACGGCGTGCTTGTGTAATGCCATCGGTCACTACATACCAATATGGCGGCGCCCATACCTGTCAAAATCGCTGAAAATCGTACATCTTAAAATCTACAGGATTTCATAATACAAGTTAAAATTTTCTGGTTTTCTGAGATAAAGTTAAACCGAAAATATGTTATACCATATGCCATAAATGAAGTGTTTTTTTAATGACTGAACATATATTGCTAACATTGCCATGATCTCTCAGTGTATTTGATAGAATATTGCAGAAAGGGATTTACGAATGCAACTAATCATTTTTTATGTATAATATTTACGGAAGAAAAAACACGATAAAGTTCGTAAAAAATTAAAAAATTATAATAGAGCGGAAATACTAAAATTGTAAGTGCTGTTCAATTAAGACCTGACTTATGAATCCTAAGTTGATTAAAGTACAATTCATAAAATCAATTTGAGACAGAATGATTTGAGAAATAGGCAGGGTATGGATCACTAACCTCCAAAATTGCATATTCTCTGTTATGTTGATCGCTAACTCTGAACAATTCACCATGAACCTCCCTGGTACGGAATCTTAATTGCACTTGAGTGGAATATTTGTCTGGCTCGAAGGATAGAGCATATTTAACATAGCTCTGTGGTTTGAACGTTGTTGGAATAGTGGGTGTCATGCATCCTGGACCAGTCCATCCTGGGTTGCATTGGCATCTAGCTTCTGTGAAGTTTCCCACGCAGGTCCCATGTTCCCAGCAACGGAAGGTGGATTCTTGGTTATTGCAGATTTCTTCAGTTTGAGGGCAACCGGCCACACTGTTTCTTGAGAGACCAGGATGGGCTAAGTCATAGAGCTTGCTATTGTGGAAGAGATTTTTTATGCAACCGTCGAAACCTTTTCCAACTGGCATGTGTTTCCATTTGTAATGAGTTGGATCAAATTGCTCGACGTATAAACCACCAATTTGAAGAGGTGCGTTCACATTTAGGTACTCATTAAATGGTGGTATGGTACCTTGTGCTTGGCAACTGGTATCATTGAATTCCGGTGGTGTGCCGTCTTCCGGCTCTGAGATGTCAGCAGATTTGCAGTAATCGATGATCAGCTTCACAGTCTGCGAAGTAGTATATTTTTCAGCAAACGGTTACAAATGGTGTGTCATGTAAAATCGCTATTTCGTCAATACCAATTTTCATCTTATTAGATTAGCTTGCAAAATTAAGCTCTAAAATATTTTCAAAATAGTTCCACAAATCAAAGATATGACTGACCTCTGTATTCCAAAAGATGTCAAGTCTATGCCATTCTCCATCATCCAATGTTCTTTTTGGTTTCACTTTCAGTTCCAGGGTTCCAGATCCGAAATCTATTAACAATCGGGGTATTCCACGCTCTAGCTCGACGGATATGAAATCTATAAGTTGAAAAATATTAATAGTTAGTAACACGAAGCATATAAAGATGTCCGTAGAAATAAATTAAAAAATTACTATTACTATTGATAAATAGCTGTAAAAAATAAATTATATAATTACAAAAAATAAAAAAAAATTGATGTAAGTATAACTTTCGAAGAATCAAAGATTACTTAGAGTTACTACTTTAATTGTTTATTTCTCCCCACATACATATCTATTATGTTGCAACCATTTGAAAGCAGATTACTTTTTATTGTTTCATCTTATTACTTTAACCATACGAAACGTTAATGTTGTTGTCACCTATATCCCGTTTTATTCTAATAATAACTTACACCAACCATAAAAAATATGCTAAAATTCTTGTACTATCCCAAAGTAATAAGAGAAAGTAAAATAAAATGACAATACATAATAACTTACCAGAAACCATAATTTCATCAGTTTCTGGAGGAACAATCGGCCCATTGTATAAAAGTAGACCATCAGGTTTTTTCGTAATGAACTCAAAGCTCAAGTGACTGTTATCACACATTTCCAAAGCAGGGTACCAAGCCCAACCGTTCCCACGAAAACTTCTCGCAGTTTGTTGACATCTTGGACCATTGTATCCAGCGGGACATTGACATCTGTGTATTAAAAAATATAATTAACTCCCAATCTACATAGGCGTACCTCAAAGCACACTACACCATGTTTTTCGAAAGGAAACTCCTAAGGGCCAACATTTGTTATAGTAGCTGTCTATTCCACCCTATTTTCGTAAATTATAAATGTAACGTTTACATTGCGTTACATTTAAGAGAACTTGGTCTGTCAAACGCGAACGGATTTATTACGTATCTAACATTTTATAAGTTTTATTTTCTTTTAACGAATGTAGTTATTTTCTAGCTTTGCAATTTTTAAGTTTTACACATTATGAACCGCATTTATAGATTATTTTCGTCGTTCAAGGATAAACTGTTGTATGCATTATAAACAGTTCGTGTATATCATGAGCGTGTGTGTGAGTCTTTGCTATCAGGGTTGATTGATAACTGTTGTTGAGTTAATAACAAAAAGAATACTCACGACAAACCAAATCGTCCTTCTACACAACGACCGCCATTGTAACATGGGCTACTTCGGCAAGACTCCCCTTTACTGAAATTTCGTGCTCCACATGTACACTCAGCAATCACATCTACCCTCACGCTAACAAGAGCAGTTTTGTTTGCGTTGACCATGTATGGTAAGCTGCTGATGTCCAGGGTATTTGTGCAACTACCTTCGCACATTTCGTTCTCATAATAACACTCGTCGATGCCCACCATTGTTATGTTAATTCCCACTTCTTTCTCGATCTAAGCAATACAAAGTAATAATTTATTTCAGAGAATTTTCAGTGGACTATTGGCATATCGTGGCCTGTTTTTTGCAAGGAAATTTTTCAAATATTCTCATAGTCATAGTAGCTGTCCACTTCACTACTATGTTCGAAGTATGACGTAACACGTTCAGGTGGACAGCTTTTATGACGATGAGCGTGAAATTTCTTCTGTTGAAAATAGAAATTAAATAGCATAACGGGGCAAACTTTTTAGCAGTGGTGACTGATTTTTATCGAATAAAATATGCAGGGCGTGTCACCTAACGTTTGCACCTCAAATATGTTTGTTGTTTTTAAAGATACGCAAAATGTCTTAAGGACAAAGTTTAATGGTACAATGGGGCTCACGCGATCTCATAAAAATATTTGCTCTTATGTTATTTTTTTCAGAGATCTCGAGGTCACCTCCATTTTTTTAACGGGACTACTCCCTTTTAAATACCTATAATGATAGTTCCTTTCATTAAGAATTCAGTAATTATAATTGCTCAAGGTCTGATTGCTCTGAAGGAATGTCGAACTCTGACAAGTACATCCCAGATGATATTGATAGATGCTGTGATGATACGCTCATGCATATCTTCAACTGTTGTTGGAGCATTCATCTGTACGCTATCTTTTAGCAAAAATAATCTTTTTAATTTTTACACGTTTCCTCCTTCTGTGACCTTGAGTGACCTTGAGTAATTATAGTCTCTGAATTCCTAATGAAAGGGACTATCATTGTAGGTGTTTAAAAGTAGGTGGTCCCGTTTAGAAAAATGAAGGTGACCTTGAGATTTCTCGTACAAAATACGCCTTTATACATTTAGTTAGAGACACCGTTAAGTATTAGGTAGATTTCATGAGCTCGCTATTAAAAATTAAATTTTACAGTGAAAATCAGAAGATTACCTCCTCGCGGTGCATCAACACGATTCCATTCAACCTCACAGGTTTGTAATATGGTGACCCATGGGCTGCAAATCTGACGTCCGTTAACGGTGGATGCATTCTGCGTAATTGAACGCTAAATACATCAACGTTGTCTCTGTCGATGCTTAATAGATGAGCCAATTTCTCCCGGAACAGTTCTGCTTTGCTTCGTGACAGGGACTGAGACTGAAAAATGTGAAAGGTTAGTCTTCGCCGGTTAAAAATTGTAGCAGAAGGAATTAAGCTTTTAATCTGTTAGGTGATGAAATTATTTGTCTAGATCTAAAACTGAATTTTGAAAGAGTTCTCAGTATACATCGTGGTTGTAGTATACGTTCTTGGATGGAAACTCGACTTTGCTCATAACGCAATGTCTAACACTATTCATTAAAATTTTGTATTTGGAATAATTTGGACCGCAAATTACTATAACTGTACAAGAAATTTATTTAAGAATTATGGCGGCTGCTGAATACCATTTTAGACATTTAGTGGGCGACACCTTGCCAATACAGAAATTTTTAACTGTTAATCACTAATCGCTAAACTTTAAACACGCATAACTTATGAACCAGTGAAATCCTAACATTAAAACTTGGATTTTTGACATTTTCTCATGAAAATCTACAGAATTATATTAAAAAAGTTAAAAATTTCTGGGTTGCCAAGGTGAAGTTTAACCGGTTAGTGTTTCGAATAAGGACGAATACTGAAGACTAGCGCTTGAATAAATCGTATCATTAAGGATCAGAATTTGATGGTGGAGGTGGCAGAAAAAAATGCGGACAGATTTGAGTACGTGGTCAGAAATAAACAGGCTGCTGACTGAAAATAAATTAATATAATTAATAAATGACTCATTTACCTTATAATCCCAGACACGAATGAAGTCTTCATCGGTTATGCCAGATATTCGAACAGATCCAGAATTTAATACTGCTTCGTGAGGAATAGTTTTAACGGTAACAGTTACGTTTGCGGGTACGTCCGTTTGTGTATGCTTCCGATCGAATACCCTGAACTTCAAATGGTATTTACCATCGGCCGTTCCTGATATCATATAGATCATACCAGTATCTTGATCCAATCTAAATTGATCGTGTTCTAGGCTTTCCCAGAAGAATTTTTTATCCGGTAAATCCCAATCGTCCAAATCGTAGACGTATACTCTGCCTATCTCGGTGTCTGGTGATTGTCCCTGGTGCAATAATTTTGTTTATAGTTGAAATTGATTTAGGTTTATTTCCGACTTAATATATGTAAAGATTTTTTAACACTATTTTCCACATGTAGCGGGCAAATTCGATCATTTCACCATCGGAACGTGAATTGATTTAATATTTTACAAATTTTTTTAATTTGAAGGAATTTAATTTTGTTAATAAACGATTGATTGATTACATGTCGATTTAGTGTAATTTTTATAAAAATAGACAAAATCCATTTTAAAAATAACGTAACGATGCAATGTAATCAATTTCACAAAGATTTATTAAGTTCAAATCAATATTATTTATTCAGTTATAGTAGACCCTGGACGTTCAAACACAACCCAATAAGTAGTCTGCTCTTGATTTGCCATGAATGTTCCACCAGAAACTTGTCTACAAATTCCGACCCACCCGTTTCCTAGTTAGGCCCGGTATTTGAATACAGAGTTTACAAATGCAATTCCATGCCAAATCCGTGCCAAAGCGAGGCCAAACCTTGCCCTCGTGAAGAGGGCAGGTCGGTCGCACTAAGAGCGAACCTAACCTTGCTCTAAGAATAAATGTCGAGCAAAATCGTTATTGACCTTATTTTAAGATTAGTAGATATTTAAATGATTGAAAACACATGAAACTTAAAATTGTATAATTTAGAAGTTTAAATAAAATTCCGTTTCCCTCTTATAGCAAGTTTACTCCGATTTTGCCCGATATTTACTCTTAGAGCAAGATTAGGTTCTTTTTACGGGGGCAATGTTTGGATTCGATTTGGCATGAAATTGCGCCCGCAAACTTTGCACTCAAATACCGTGCCA